>NC_044504.1:8628340-8645840 GCF_902362185.1 Chanos chanos | reverse complement strand
ACACCTGCTGACCAGAGAAAAGCCTCGCTGGTTTAATTATCCCACCCAGCAGCCACTCCATATTCATTAGTCCCTTTTCCAGGGAAGCCAAGACACACTCAGACCCTGGCCACTGAGAACGAAACCCACGTTGTGAACGAATCTCCGTGTTTAACAATGAAAAAAGGACAAACATCGAGTCAAGAGATTTGACTTTCTATTCTCTGCTCATTTCTTTTATTGTCTTTTTTTTTTTGCCTTTTAAAATCCTCGTTGACTGACTGAAAAGTTAAATTGCAGCCAGATTCTAAACCCAAATGAAGCTCAGAGAGTGATGTCACAGCGGTGACCTTTGCCGACTGTCCGTCGGACCCATCAGGGCACTGCTGAAATAATGAGACTCCGTTTCCATAGTTACTTAATAGGTGCCAGTTGTAGAAAGTGAACAAACCAATCAGAGGAGTGGAACGCTAAGTACCCTCTCGTCTGCATGAAAAATGTCCACTTTGTGACTTTAGCATTCCTGACACGTTAGACCCTTAAAACCAAAGGTGCTGTGGCTATTAAAGAACTTTGTTAATGACGAAGAAAACTAAAAGGGGAAAAAAATACAAGACAAAACACACACACACACAAAAAACAAAACCCTTAAAACATATCAATGAGAAAGAATGACAGAAAAGGGTCATCTAATGAGACGGCGTCTCCTGATTGGTTGAGAGGCCCAGGCTGAAGGGTATGGAGTTGTTCAAACGGCCAATTAGCAGCTGATTCTGATGAATTCATTACCCGCTCTCCAGTAATGAGAGGAAACAGTCGAGAGAACACTGAATATTCAACAGGAGAGAAACGCTTTGCACAGAGGAGCTCTTCACATTTCCCTGTATACTCTCATTAGCATGGACAGACATAGCACTTTCACTCTTCATCTGTGCTAGTTATGTGGCATTTTAGCAAGAGAAAAAACAAAATCTACTCACAAATGTAGAACATGTTCTTGTACAGAGGCAGTGCCAGTGAGAGGGAAAAAAAGCCAATGAATGAACAATTCACATATTCTTCTCATAGAAAGAGACAGGGGGGAAAGGGTAACACTGTATTTAAAGTGTGCTGTTCACTGATAAAATGAGAATATTTGAAAAAAAAAATCACAAACTCAGGAGCATGGGCTACAGGTGCTGACGTTTTAATCCCGCCGGTCAAATGCCGTTTCAGTAATTTGATTATTACGTATTTTAAGTGGCGTCTGCGCTGAAATCAGACAGGCAGGCTGGGGAGATAATTTTAAATGAAAATCTCCGTAGGTCTGACTTGTCACCCCCACGGGGAAAGAAAGTGAAATGGTTGGACAGCAGCTCTGAACATACCCTGAAGAATATTCTCACTCTAAACCATCACTCCATCCTCATTTGTATGGGTATATCACAACCATAACCACCACACATCTCCTGTGGTTAAAAAAAAAAAAAAAAAAAAAACATACCTGTAATTATTTGATCTCCATTTGGCTGATTTGCACTGTGGGGAGGGTTTAGGAAGAGGCTCTCAGCAGGTCTGAGAGATAATGATGATTAAATCCATGGGGAGAGATAGTGCTCTAAGGTTAATGGCACCCCATACACAAGGCTAATGCTGGTGTGGAATGGTCAAACAGGGAGAGAAGGCTCTGGAGGAAGTCAAACCTCCAGCTCATCTACTCTACCAACCACGACCCCAAAACCACAAGAACAAACTATGTCAGGGCAAACACCACAAGCACTCACCTGACGCTACAAGAAACAAACCATATAACTACATGTGGTAACCTTGGGAAAACTGGCGCCACTAATAACCAATGCAGTTCTAAACACATTTAAGGACAAAACTGGGATCATTTTCTAGCACACTATTTATGAAAACAACGCTGAGTAGAAAATAATCATGCATTGAATTTAGCAAGATGGAGGGACTGATAGATCAGCAATATTGTTGAGAAATAGCTGCTGAGAGAGGACAGGAGAAAAAAGAAAGACTACTGACTCTCACGAAGAAAGAAAGAAAGAAAGAAAGAAAGAAAGAAAGAAGGCAAGAAAGAAAGAAAGAAGGAAAGAACGAAAGAAAGAAGGAAAGAAGGAAAGAAAGTTAAGAGTGTTCATAATTAGGAGAGTGGAGACAGAATAAAGGCAGCCCGGATTAGACCTTTAGTCGGGGCAGGCCTGGGGCCGGGGGACAACATCAGATGAAAAAATACTAAGTGGTTTAGGAAGTTTCACACATGTGCTAAAAGAAAAAGGGAAGGGGAAAAAAACAAAGAGAAGAACAGAAGAAATTCTTCACAAACACACACACACACACACACACACACACGCACAAGATGGTGATGGTAGGGGCCTGCAAGGACAGATGCCGGGGGCCTGTGTGTGTGTGTGTGAAGTTTGTGTCTTAAGTGAATGTGAACACAAAAGCTTTCTTTCAGTCTTTCACTGCTCTTTAGTGTCAGGAGGCTCCTCCCCACATCATCCAACTCTGTCATTACCACACAATGAACTGCTCTATTAGACAGGGCTTCATTTAACACAATACTCACACAATGATGCTCTGACTGCACTTTATCAACAATCACTTCAAACCATGTAGCTATAGAAACCACCTATCCTCACCAAGATTTGATTTTTTCTTAAGATGAAAATTAAGCGTGGCAGTCTGAAGCTCTTATCCAGTCTATGGAGTACACAGAAAAGGTTTACACGACTTGGTCTGTAATAGCTAGTCATTTCACACTTCACTAGAACATTCCATGTCCATATTTGTTGGGGAACACCCCCCCCCCCCCAATAAAAAGGGGAGGGGGGTAAAGCGGGCCACTCGTTTTAACAGACCAAAAAAAAAAAAACTGGGGGCTACATAGAGAAAACCAACAAAAGGACTTTTTAGTGTGGGACTTGACCTGGATTACATGCAAAAAAATGTGCCGCCATTCTTTCGTTTTTCTGTGGCTTCCAGTGCGTAGCGCATCTCAAACAGTCACAATGCTGTCTCATCTGAATATTAATACACAAATCAGTCCCCCAGACCTAAGGGCCTTCTCCAGGCAACAGTACACCACTCACATGCAAATAGTGCTCTGTCGCCAAATCAAAATAATGTACTTCAGTGAGTCACTCTCTCTCTGATGTGTGTGCACGCATACTTCCGCAAACACGTCCGTGAGTAGGTTTTTACTTTAGCCAGATTACGCAGAGCAAGGTTAGCGTCAGTCTCTCTGTAAAACTGCTTTATTGTCCTGCGACCCTGTGGCAGATGAAAGAGAATTACTGATCTTAATTTTTCTGAGGTGGGACAGGTAAGTGCACCTTCATCCGAACAGATCAAAGTCTAGCGCCTATCTCTCTGAAGGCAGACAAACCCTGCTCTGATGGGAAGCCCTAGACCTTTAGAACCCCACCCCCCAGACCAAGCTCACCAACAGACCAAAACATCAGAGACAGAGAGAGAGAGAGAGAGAGAGAGAGAGAGAGAGGGAGAGAAGTAGGTGGGACCACAGAAGTCCAGACAACCATGAAACTGATCCCATAGCACACTGCAACAGAAACAATTAGAAAACCATAGTTTTTTTTTTTTTTTTTTCGAGTTTACATGCTGACCACTTCCGAATGTTTCCCTTTGTCTTGTTTCTGCATTCTCCACGAGGTGCTTGACCTTTCCCTTGGAGAGATCCTCGGCGAAACTTACTTTGAGCTCGCTCTGTAAAATAATGGCAGAGGAGACCAATCAATAGCTCTCCATTTGATGATGGTCATTCAAGCCATAATTGTGTTGGGTGCTGCTTCCTCCAATGGCACATAACTGCTCCTTTCATCTCCCTCCCTGTAACTACTCCTCCATCACTGGCTTTGTCTGTCCTCTAATCGCTCTCAGACTTCAGCTCTGGGGCAGGTGGTCCCCACACCGGCTATACATTATACAAAAGCATAGACATTTCGGTTAAGGCATAGATTTAAGCAAAGCCATTTCACTAAAACAAGCGATTATGGCCGCACAGAGATGTGACCTGTGACTCTGTATAACATTATGAGGACATAACGAGCGGAGTTTTGGGACTTTTTATTTTATCTGTCAGGCGATTGCTGTAGACAGCTTCGGCTCCGCGTGAGAGCGAACGGAGACACGCGGTGGTACGCGTCGTTACATCTGCACCGAGACGGCCACCTGCCCGACTCCACACTTTCCCCTGTAACACCACGGCAACGTCGCGCATACATTAGCAGCCTTTCACAAGGCTTATCACACCTCGTCAGCGCCCATGTTGTTAATTATGGATCGAGACTCTGGTCCCCGGTGCCCAGAAATGTTCCGTGGAGGACAACTGTGCATTAAAATGAATGCGGGGAGACTGACATCTCTGGAGCGTCTTATCAAGATGCTGTCCTTCTGCTCTGGCCAGGCCCGAGGCTGAGGGTTTACTGCACACAAGCTGGTCCCAGGATGGAGGCAAAGAACAGAAGGAGCTGAAGAAAACACCAGGCTGGGCTCGTTCAGGAGGTGGCGTGGACCAGAAGGAGAAGGATCGGCGCGGACAGCACAACAGACTGGCGAGCAGATCGCTTCTCCAACGGCGCAGGTCTCCCAAGCCTTGGTCTTGAGCAACTTTCACAAGTTAACTTCTGAAGAACTAACTCCCTTTTCTCTTCCTTTCTTGCGCCTTCCAGAACAACTACGATGACAATGACAAAAAAAAAAAAACCCCCAAAAAACTTGAAATGAACTCCCTTTTTTTCCTCAAGGATGAAAATGACAGTCATTTCTCTTCGCCACTTTATTATACTCAAAACACTAGCAGCATATTGAAACTGTTCGTTATCGCGGGGGGTGCCGGGAAGTTCGGCAGAAGTTTGCGTCCATATTTCTTCCGGATGAAGTTACCATGTTGACTTTGAGAGCGTTCACCTGTAACTAAACTCCGTGGAGGGGCTCAATGATCATAAATCCACATCTCCACCAGATCGCATCTCTGAGCGGTTTGAAGAATGACTGTGGAGGAGTCCCTCCGAAGCCATTGCTTACAAATGACATCTGGTGATAGCACAGGAGCAGAATAAGCAGTGTGACCGATGGAAGTTTCAACTTCATAAATATTCATGCGAACGCTTCCTCCTCTTTTGAATCGGGGAACTTTTACCCTTTGACACTTGACTGACAGAGTGTGTCAGTGGGAATAAATGAGCAAATCATCTCAGGAAATGTCCAATTTGAAGAGGATTCCTATAATGTATATTGGTGTGGCTCTGCTAGTTGTATGTGAATGGTAAACACAAAGGGACACCAGTGAAGAGAAAGACCCCTGCTTCTTTTAAATGGCAAAAGGCAAAAACATTTCTGTGTGAAATACAACAAACTGTAAAATGAGAAGAATCAAAGGGGGGAAAAAAAATTCCCTCAGAAATGTGGAAATGCATTCTTTAGACAGAATGTGGTTGAATAAGCTGAACAAGCACAATTCTGAATAAACAAAACAAAACAAAAAATCGATAAAAGAAAAACGTTGAGGACCACTGAATCACGCCAGCCAAAGAACATAACTGATGACATGTGCTGCGGTGTCCTTTCTGAGATGTGTGGGGCTGAACGCTAGATGACTGAACTAAAGCAGCGCATTAAATGTGAAGCAGAGGTAAAACCTGAGAGAGGTAATCATACACATGAGCACTGCTAAACCATCCTCTCCTGTTCATTACCGAGACAATGCTCACACTGTTAGCACTGGCCAGTGTGTGTCCATAATTACGCTAATTACACTGTCATACCGAGGACTAATCACCCTGTTCTCAGTAAATTCATTGGAGAAAACTGCGCTTGCAACTTAGTGAAGGAGTTAAAAAAAAAAAAAAACCCACACCACTTTCTCTCTCTCTCTCTCACAAACACACATGTGCGAACACACTGGCACATGCACACACACGTGTGTGCGTGCACAGACACACACATGCGCACACCAAAGTTTTACACATTTCTCTTCCAAATTCATAACCGTTGACCTTTAAACAAAAGGTTAAACATATATGTTTTTTAATACTGTCTGCTTTCGACATCGTGTTGATCGAAACCATTTATGACTGAATGGAAAGAACATGAAATTGTTTAATTCACTTTTTCAATCGAACATATAATAGTGTCACATGAGCACGGTGCTCTCTAACCTTTTCATCCAGCAAATGCACGGACCATGAAACACCCTCCCGGGAACTGTTTTCTACAGTTACTGTGCTTATTCCTTTACTTTCTTCCCATTTAAAATATAATATTGGATAATGTGTTCATTACAATGCACTACACAAACAGCTAGGAGTCCGTTTTATCTCTGTTCATTCAGTAACAGGAGTTTGAGATACTTTTCTGACGAATGAAGTGGACTTAAAAGCACATCTAAAGATAGGTCTGAGTACTTGTTATCGCCCTGTGTGTGAAGAGTGTCTGAGGATGTTGGGTGCTGTCTGGGCTGGGTATCACACAGGGGTTAACTAACAGTATCCTACCTAATCCTCAGACTCTCTGTTTCTTGGTGTCCTCTGGCTTTGGTTTATGAAAACAGCTGGAGGTCGGCGCTCTCCCACACGCAAAAGAAAAACTCACTCAACGTCCACACTGCTGCTAAATTGATCTGTCTTTGTCAGTGCAGAACTTATTCGAAATATTCTCAGCGACCTTGGAGGTAACTCTAAAGCTAGAGTTGGTGCTCTCTCATTTTCTCAGAGTGAAATGTATTCTCTCAGTCAAGCCGCAAGTGCAGGCTTTTTTCGGTCAGTGGTACTGAGTCATTTCATACACACAAGAATAAAGGACTCAGTAGTCTTGTGCTGTGTTTGTAGTGGCATGTGTTGAGTAGGCTGATTTGGAGCACAAACCAAAACACACAAACATAAACTCTTGACGAAAAACATACAGACACAAAACGAAAAAGTAACGGAACTGTGAAAAAAAAAAAAAAAAAGCACTCTCACTTAACAGGCTGCAAATTAAGCCATATTTCACAGTGCGGTGAAACTGAAAAGAAATGCCATAACAAAAAAAAAAAAAAAAAGAAAAAGTCTACATAGATTATAGACAGTTCTGCCATTCAGGAGCACTGCAATAAGATGTCTTCGCTTGGACCGAACAAAAAGAAAAAAAAAAAAAGCGATTTTCATATAACACGAGCTCACACTGTTACATGAAGCTTTGAACCCAAAGGCAAATGTGTCCAGTGTGGCTTTGCGAGTGAACAGACATCCTGCTTACTGGGGCTGGGGCTGTTTAAACGGCTGCAGTGCCACACAGCAGGAAGTGTTTACAGCTTGGGTTTTAGTGCTGGATTTATCCGAGCTGTTCTGGACCTCAGAGAGGGGACTTCTCTGATATGTAAACAACGGATCAGAGTGCCTGCTTTCATGTGGGCATTGAGTCGTTCAATGAATCTGAACCAATCAAATAAAGACTAGCGTCGGTCTCCCTGGCTGACGAAGTGTGTGCGTGTCTGTGTGCGTGTATTTGTGTGTGTAATTAACATATGTTTTATTTACCGCAGAGAGAGCAGGTCTGAGATGGAAATGTGCTTTAATGAATCAGGCCAAAAACCCCCAATGAGGGCCATGCACGATAAACACTACACGCACAGAAATCCTCAATAAATGCCTCAGAGAGGAAGAGAAAGAGAGAGAGAGAGAATACACAACAATAAGACCAACTGAGAAAAGACAGATCTGCTTTCATCTTCAGTAACTTTATATTCAGTGTATAAACACAGAACGAATCTAAAGACTTGATGTTTCATATCATTATGCTCACTGACTTCATAACACACATGGATTACGTAAGTATATACTATTCGCAGACATTTACTGGCTTTGTGGAGAGCACACAGTAGACAGGGATTTCTAAGGAAAGAAGGATCCACACATGTATTTGGTGTCTTTCTACCAATGGGAGGCAAAGCCTGCAGTGAGTGATTCACTTGTTGAACTGATTGCCACCTTTCAGAGACTGCTCTAAACCAGCTCTGAGGAACATTTCAGGTCGTTAATGTAATCAAAGGCAAAGGAACACGCTGACAATACCACTGAGATAAGAGGGAACAAGAGGCCTGGCAGGGAAGGTGTCATTCACAAACCTCATCTTTTCAGTGCTGGTCTCACTCACACACACACACACACACACACACACACACATACACACACATACACACACACACAATCATGCTCTAATGCACCTTCCCATTCATAGGATTGTCTTAATCAAGACTCTGTATCACAGTAAATCAAAGAGGGAAGATGATTGAATTCTCATCTAAAAGGGGTTTTTAGTGATTCATATGTAGATGTGAGGGGGGAAATGAGTTCTGGTTGGACCGTGCTAACTATGGTAAGCATAGCCTAAGCTAAAGACCGCTACACAGCCTACGACTCAGTTACCACAGCATACATCATCACTGGAATAAAGGGCATGCCATGTTGTAACAGGCTTGTTCTGAAACCCAGTGACTTGTCTCTGCTGCTCAGTGATGGGTGATATCGTGGTTGTCCTTAAAAAGACCAATGGATTAACCAGCACCATGCGCTGTCCATACTGCACATACAGAATTTGCCAATGGGAATCAGGTGCTGGTAGAGTGGTCTCAGATAGATGTGAGAGAGAGAGGATCTGTTGCATTGTGGAGTGGATCCCCTGCGGTGATCTGCTCCATCATAGTCAGGCCGCCGGGGGAGGGGAATGTTTCCCTAGCAGCACCTACACTCAGTCTTCTAAGATCCACTGACCTCCTGTTCATGG
Organism: Chanos chanos; assembly: GCF_902362185.1. Classification (NCBI taxonomy): domain Eukaryota; kingdom Metazoa; phylum Chordata; class Actinopteri; order Gonorynchiformes; family Chanidae; genus Chanos; species Chanos chanos. The sequence continues at coordinate 8,637,080 of NC_044504.1, read as the reverse complement.
ACACACAGAGGGCCGAGATCTGCACCCTCTAACAGTGGAAACTGTCCTATACAAAGCTGCACAAAGGGCCCCCTAACATGTAAACCTGTCTCTGTATACAGACCAATACCTGTCTGGTTTGACCAGGCAGTGAAAATCAGATTTACAGAGAGACGTCATTGCCAGGTGTGTAAGACACAGGGGAGCGGAGAGGGAGAGGAGGAACGAGAGAGAAAGAGAGAGGGCTGGGGGAGTGATACAGCAGTTGTTGATGAGGAAGAGAACACTGTGTGAACATCTGTTCTCTTGAGTCTTATACCAATGCTTTCAAAGTATGTGCACACACACGCACACAAACACGGACACACACACACGCACGCACACACACCAGCCCAAAAAAAGACATTTCACACTGTACAAGTGATTCAGCCTCTACAGACTCAATGACGTACATTTATCGCCTTACAAGGTAAATCTTTTCCACTTTACTCTAAGTACGTAGCTTCTCCTTAATGGGCGATAGAGACATATTTTTAGTTTGCCTTTAAAAACTGTGGGAGAAAAGAGACATTGAAGAGCCGCTATTACGCAGAATTACTCTAAATTATTCTTAATTATGTAATATTTCACTATCAGTGAAATGCAACTTAATCGCTCAGATAAACTGTGTATCGTAGGAAAATCTGGAAGTGTTTAAACGTCGAACTGTTTCAGAGAGTTGCTCTGTTTGTAGAGTTACCAAAGTAAATTCGAATTTCGTCATTTTTAAGGGTGATTTTCAGATGGGTATCTGGGTAATAACCGACTGTGGAATAGCAGTTACGCTAACGGGTGTGTATGGCTTCGAGCGTATTTGTTGGATCGAGTGCTCTCAGTTAACTGGGCTGTTGTATAAGCAGGACTGAAGACCTTTCCAAACAAACAAACAAAAAAAAAAAACAAAAAAACACAAGCAAAACTACCCTCCTAACCTCAAATTAACACGAATACACTGAGGATCACACACACCCTGGGCAGTCCTTAGAGGCATACCTGGTATAAGGACTCTCTAACGGGGTCCTGTGTGGGAGGTGCACGCTGGCAGAATGTGGCCGGGACTCTACGGAAAAACGTGATTGGCTGAGTTCCTATGGTTGCATGAGTCAGCCAGAACCACTTTACTCCTGCTCAGCCGCGGTCACTGACGGTCAGGCACATACATAGCTGTGTGAAGAGTTAAACAAACATGACTCTCCTCAAAACCCATAATGTTGTTTGGTGACACTTTGCAGCTTGTAGTGCGGAGGGAGCGTTCAGGAGGAAGTGAGCTGTAGCTCTCCTTTCCTCGGCCTACGTGGCTTCTGTGTGTGAAGAGACTTGTGGGTAATTGGGCATTCTGATTTAGGGAGAAAAGGGGGTGGGTGGATGTAATGCTTCCCCCCAAGTGAAACCGGGACTGGAGTGTGTGTGTGTCTTTGTGACAACAGGAAAATGAGGGAAATCTGGCAAAGGCTCAGAATCTCCCATCTGTCTGGAGGATGTAAAACATTCTAATGGGCCCCATCCACCACCTGGGGCAGTACCTTACTTCTCCAGATGTCTCTCTCTCTCTCTGTCTCTCTCTCTCTTTCTCACACATGCACGCACCCACACACACTTTTTAAGTGTCAAACGCTTCCCTGGCCATCTCCAAAAACACATATGGATACATACTGCTCCAAAATGCACACACAGTGCTCATTCATGAGAATGTCATAGACCGTACACAGACAGCAGCCTGTGAGATACAGACCAAACAGACTGACAGCTCCAGACCAAAGCTTGCCATATCTATCCCATTCTGGACATAGAGCTGATACACTAATGCACTGTAAAAGCATTTCATACATCTTCTCACTACAGTAACAAGCCATCAGAATGATAAATGTCAGCCTGAGAGAAACACACACACACACACACACACACACACACACACACACAGACAGACACACAAAGGGTAAAGTGTCACACTCTGTACAAGCACACACACTAACCACTCCATGAGATCTAACATGTTCAGTCAGTGTGTTCCACTGTAGCACAGTGAAACAGACTCATAACACACTCCAACAACAGGATGCCTGAAGGTTACCTCCCCATCACAAAAGCCACACACAAACCTGACCAGACATGGACCCAGAAATCCATTTCCCTCACACAGCAAGACAATGAGCATCCCCAAAATGAACTTGAAAAGTGAGAATGTTTTACCTTCAATCTGTCACTATTCAAAGCACCAGTTCAGACACTCATCACATATTTTAAGACAATACCGTACATGAAAAACCCTGAAGGTGAACATGTTTCATAGTCTCTGTCAGACTGTTGAGTGATGTGTGTTGTGTGTATACCTTGAGGACTGGAGACGAGACAGTGTGTTCGTGTCTGTTTTTTTCACTTCTCTGTATTGTCCAATACTTATCACAGCCCTGCAGATTTTAATCCTGGCTAACAGCCCTGTCTGTACCAGCTGCACACTGACCCACAGCATGGCCACTGACATGAGGGAAACTGGGTCAAACGTGAAACAAAATGGCGTCCATGCTGTCACTGACAAACTGAAAACCCGTTTAAACACCAATGCTATGGGGCAATTCAAGACCCTCATCTTTTTCTTTGAAAGTTCCATTACGTAGGTACAACTCTGTTGCTAAATCAGCCTTTAAACTAGTATTTAGAGTGTCCTCTAATAATCTTTAATAATGTGTGACTGCAGAGAGAGAGAGAGAAGGAGATAGAGAGGGGGAGAGGGAGAGAGAGAAAAAGACAGACAATGTGTAAGAGAGAGAGAGAGATAGAGAGAGGGCCGGGTTTGTTTGAGAGGATTAAACAGGGCACTGTGGCCAGACTGTGATGGGCTCTGACGGTTCACCTTGAGAAAGACATGAGTTGGCAGCACAGCTTCAGAACACCCCAGGAGTTTGCATCAAACAGAGGAAGAGGAGGAGAGACTGGAGTTTGAAATGTTAATAGATGGAAGATGAGCGGACAAAATGTACCAACCATCAGCAGACTTCTCTCTCTCTCCTTCCTTTCCTCTAACTTACTTAATCTCTCTCATTCCCTCTTCATTTTTAATCTTTTCATTCTGTCTCCCTCTGTTTTGTAGCAGGAGCGTTGTGAGTTGCAGCATTTCTCTCTAGTCCTAGAGCTAAGCCAGCAGCCAGCCAAATTAAGGCTATTAAAAAGCTAATTGGCAGATAGGTCGTTACTGATGGGGCTTCCACCCTCTGATTGGCTGAGTCAGTCATGCACTTCGTCCTCCGTGGTGTCACACTGTCACTCTCCTGGCCAGGCAGGCACGGGGCTGGCATTGGCGAACCGACGTGGCAACGGATTATGCCTGGCACGGGCGTTGCTGTGGTGACAGGAGAGCCGTTCACGGCGACGTGCAGAGACCCCTCGCCATATGGAGCGCCCTTGACTGCTCCGATTAACCGTCGTCACATTTTTCTTTCCGAATGGGGCCCGACACGGGCCATGCCAGGCACAGGAAACTCTGGCCACCTGCCCAAACCACCAGCATGCCTAAACAGTCTCTGCCCCTGAATTCCAACACATTCCAACAAAGGAGGGGGGGGGGCAGGGGGCGCTCGCCAGAGATGTATTTCAGCTGTTGCCCACCATAGACAAGAAAAGTAATTACATCAGTTTCTAGCCAATAATATTTGAAGACTTGACAGGTGCGGAAGCCTCGGATCAGTCAATTGGATATGAAAAAAAGATTAAAAAAAAAAAAAAAAAAAAGAAAAGAAAAAAAAAAAGCAGTAAATGAGTGACGAGCTGGGCTTTACCTTAGCAGTCCAAATCCTTTCTTCTTTGTCTTCTTGTCTGGCTCTTCTGACTCTTCTGTTTTCTTTTTCTCTTTGTCTTTTCCTTTTGCTTTCGACTTCTCTTTCTTCTTTCCTTTGACTTTCTTTTTCTTGTCTTTCTTGCTCTCCTCTGTCTCCTCCAGGCCTTGTCGAGAGGAGCTGCTCGCCGGCGTGTCCCGGCCTGAGCTCTGCTCTGACGCGTCGTCTACGAGGGAAGAAGAAGAAAGGAGAAAGCGTTATGGCTTAATGTAACTTAAATGCTGACCTCTCAAAAATACTCCTTCGGATAGTTGTTTGAATAGTTTTGCAAAGTTCTTAGTTCAACGCACTCTCAAACTAACTAAAGGGGGGGGGGGTAGTAGAGGCTGAATATATTTCTTCTCACTAGGCTAATGCCTAAGACACTCGCCTACGAAATCTTTAACAGCGGGTCTCTTTTTCATGCTTTCATGAGAAAATACTAATCCTTCCTAAAAAAAAAAAGTTCTCGAACCATTCTATTATTAGAATAATTTAAGAACTCGGAATAAATTATAAAATTATGCACTGTGCACTGATTTGTGTTTGTGCTCTGCAGAAGACATTGGAGGTGGTGGAGAGAGAGAGAGTGAGGGGGGGGGGGGGGGGCGAGAGAGAAAGGGAGTGAGAGGAAGAGAGAGAGAGCAAGCTTAGTCACTCAGTGCCTGCTGACACAACCATCTGTTACTGGCCATCCATGCTGTGGACGAATGGAGCGAGGGATCAATCGCGTCTCTTTATTTCCTTCTCTTCTGAAGCCAGTCAGATGGCCACGGCAGGGCCGGCAACAGATGTAAATGTACTCCGGCGTCTTGGAGACGGTGTAAAAACAGCCTTGATGAGAGAGGGAGAGAGACGTGTTCCTGCAGCACTCCTCCACCAGACGCATGGCAGCCATTTTGACTCTAACCCATATGCCAGTCTACAGTTCTCAGAGATGCCAAGGGGAAAAAAAACCAAAAAAACCCCCCAAAAACAGGGCACTAAACCCATTTGCGTCTTTCAACGACAAAAAGGCAGAATTAAACAGAAGCTAAACGTGAATTACTTCTCTTTTTTGCCATGGTAATTGTCATAGTTGAAGTTCATTGCCTTTGCCATCTTAGCTCATGCCACACTCCACTGTGAAGTTGTGCCAACGCCGCTTTTTTTTCCCCAAAGGAACAAAAAAAAGAGAAAAAAGAAAAGAGTAGACGATCAGAACTTTAACTGACATGTTATTTGTCAGTGAAGCTGATTGTATTACAGAGTTCACAGGCTGGCATTTCTAAGCGGTATAAGTGGGGGAGCCATCTGAGTGAAAGAGATAAATTAAAAATACACAGATGCACAAATATCACTCTCCGTGTAGAGACTTAGCAGTGACGCAACTGGTTTTGAAAAACAAGCCGATTCTGTCTGGGCCCAATCCACGGGCCGAGGAAAGAGCTGCATCCCGGCTGTAAACATCCGCAGACAAATAAGCAGGAGAGAGAGAGAGAGAGAGAGAGGGAGAGAGAGGCATTTGAGATGTGCAGTGGCTGAAATAGGCATAGCTGTAATTTGGGTAGAGCGTGGCATTATTCATGAACAGAGCAGATCCTCAAAGGGGAGAGAGAACGTCTCAGCGCTTCATTCCTTAATACACATCACAACATTGCTTTTGTTCAGACCAGCGCCGCCACACACTGTAAACATTAAGCCTGCAAACACAAAAGCCAAATGGCAGAGAGAGACAGAGAGAGAGAGAGAGAGAGAGAGAGAGGGGGAGAGGGGGAGAGGGAGAGAGAGAGAGAGAGAGAGAGAGAGAGAGAGAGACAGCAAACCACCTCTTCTCTTACTCTCTCAATACAAAATAAAATGTTCAAAAGATCAAAAAACTTTGAGTGTGCGCAGCACAAAACATTACTTAAAAAAAACAACAACATGTATATATATGTATCAACACCTGTCAGATCTGTGTGATGTGTCAGAGAAAATCTTTGCTGCTTTAATTGTGTTTTCTTTGGATTTCAAACATGAGAAGAAAACATATGGTGGCCTTAGATCCCCTTTCATTTGTCATTCATTCTCATGTGTGGTGTATAATTCCTTATGTAAGGAGGATTAATATAAAAAAACGTCTTTCATTCAAAATCGGTTATAACCTGTTATTTCATATATACTAATCCCTTATACTCTTTATCACAAATATATGTGTATGTGTTCGTGTGTGTAGTTCCATATGTGGTGTTAACACAAAGAACACATATACACAAGCCTATACCCAAAAACAGAGTAAGCCCAGTGACTGATACACATAACCATCCTTCACAAAGCCACTTAAACAGCGCTGTGCTGATCCGGCTACGAGACCTGGCATTGTCGCAGCCACACACACCCACACACTGACACACTCACACACACACACACATACATGCGCTCACACACACAAACACACACGCACACACACACGTTCACGCACGCCCACACCCACGCATGTACACACATGCACACCCACACATTCACACACGCCCACACCCACACACACACACACACACACACACACACCCACACCCACACACACACACACACACACACACAAACATGTTGCGGTTGCAGTATGGGCTTTAGTGCCTTGCTCCCTGCCCACAGAAGGATTAGCAGTCCATAGCATAGGCGGTAATGGGAAGTGAGAGAAACACAGTGTGGCTAATTACTGTCGCCGCTCTGCTGCTGTGTTTTAACTCTGAGCTGTGCCCGAGAGTTGGAATAATTTCTCTCCAGCCAGTACAGCTTCACAGGCCTGTAAACACCAGCTGTACTCACACTGAATCCTATTCTGACCGGGAAAATAACACAGACACACATACACAGACAACCACAAACACAGACACAGACACACACAAATCTGATAATGTATGTGAATCTGAATATTAATCCCAAACAGTTTGAAGATATGGAGTGGTAATTGCGTTTTGCATTCATGACTGAAGCTCATTTGGTTGATATCAGCCACAGTTTGTCCTTCACAATGAAAATAGGCCACTACTGCCCACATGCTGGATCGAGAGAGAGAAATTTGGAGAGGAAGGTTGGGGTTGGGCTCTCTGTGTGCTTGTGTGCGTGTATGTTTGTGTGTGTGTGTGTGTGCGTGAGTGTGTCTGCATATATGTGTGAGAGTGAGTATGTGTGTGTGTGTGTGTGTGTGTGTGTAAAAAGCACAGGGCTGGAGCAGAGCTGTTGGTCCTCAGCTGTGCTATGTCTGTCAGTTTCAACCTGTTTGCACCAGGCATAACGAGCCACGCTTTTATTTCTCTCACCCTCTTCCTTAACCTCTCCATAGCCCTACCTCTCATTCTCTTTCACAACCCGCTGCCCTTCTCCCTCTCTCCCTCTCTTTCCTCACTCACAGGATGTCCAATTAAGTGTATGTGAGACAACAGGAAGCATATGACAGGGAGAAAAGCTAACAGCTTACACTCCATTATAACTTCAGAGGCACACAACAGACATTTACCACCTGCTCTGCAAACCACGCTGAGCGTCTACCGCAATCCTCTTCTCTTTATCTTTCCTCAACTGTTGTTGTTTGTGTTAGTGGGACTGTGGTCTGTGTGCCTCGTGTATATCACTGAACATCAAACACCCATTACTAAAAGAATCAAAAGTGCAGATATCGGAAAAACGTACCGTCATCATCCTCAGGTGGGCCGTCGTACGATTTGTCGATGGCGGCGCGGAAACTTTCGTTGCAGCCCCGCCCCCTGACCATGTGTGGGCGTGGCCTGTGGAAGGGCAACAGCTCATTCTTCCTGGCCTCTGTCATGGCAGTCTGCAGACTCTCCAGAGAACTGGACTTCTTCAGTCCCAGCGTCGGACCCACCTCCTCCCCACCACTGACCACTGAGAAACAACACACAGAGACACAAAGAGAGATGGTCAGAGGTATAGTGAGACAAGAATGAGACAAAAGAGAGAAATAGAGGAGTTTAAGTCTCAGAGAGGAAATTGGAGGGGGTAGGGAGAGAGCGCGCGCGAGAGAGAGAGAGAGACAGAGAGAGATGTCAGGGTATAAAAGAAATGAGGAGAGACATTGTTAGAAAGACTCATTAAGACACAGATAAAGAGAACACAGAGATGAGATGTGAATGAGACTAAATCAAAGGAATCTACTAAACAACTTGTAATATTTGAAAAGGCTAAAGAAAATAGGTTTAAATCTAGGGAATAAAAAACCAAAACTACTGTAGTCACTCTGAGAGAAACTCTAGTGCTCTGACTTTACTCTCCATGCCCTCCATTTCACCACTGTGGAGTGTTTCATATGTAACTAACTAGCTATACTGATTAAACATGCTGATTAAACAGGACAGGTCAATAGAAATTACCGGATTATTTCCCTAAGGCAGACTGTGGATGGAGTTAAGAGTTAATAAGGGTTGAAGTGCTCTGTGTGTGATAGTCTGTGTGGAACTCTGTGTGCATATATGTGTATGTGTGTGTTTGTGTGAGAGAGAGAGAGAGCAGAGAGAGAGGGTTCAGGGTTAAATCCACCCTCTCTCCTCGGCTCTGCTCTCAGCTGCACTCCTCTTATGAAAATGACATTTTAAACGTGCTCCTCCACAGGGACTGATGGATGGGCCGAAGAGGGAGAGAGAGAGAGAGGGAGAGAGGGATAGAAGGAGAGCGAGAGAAAAAGGGAGAGAGGGAGAGAGATAGAGAGAGAGAGAGAGGGGGAAAGAGAGAGGAGGAGAGAGAGAGAGAAAGGGAAAGAGAGGGAGGGAGAAAGATAGAGAGAGAGAGAAGGAAAGAGAGGAAGAGAGAGAGAGAGAGAGAGAGAGACAGAGAGAGAGAGAGCGTCTCCATCAATCAGGACTACCCCGTTTCAACATCCCACAATCCCCGGCGCCCACCATGGAACCCCCCTCCCCTCCGTGCCTCTATGTGTGGGC
>NC_044504.1:8505840-8623340 GCF_902362185.1 Chanos chanos | reverse complement strand
AACAGAGTATTAAAGAGACTTGTGCTGGAGACTGATAACAGCCAAATGGATGTTAGCGTGGCCACGTCCAGACCAGCCAATCATTGCACAGATACAGCCTAATGTGCAAGCTAATCGTGCACCAAAAGAAAACAACAAACCCGGCCCCCCCAACCCCCCACATCACAAACAGCAAACAAAAGAAAAAACAGTATTAAGAGTTATGGGGCTCAACACCATGCCTGTAGGGTTATTCATTACAAGCGCATACCGACAGACAACGTCCACTATTGCTCACTATACTGCTGATCTTCAACAGAATCCATCCATCCCTCTCTCCCTCTCTCTCTCTCTCCCCCTCTCTATGTGTATGTTCTAATGAGCCATTGGATGGTTTTGTTAGTTGACTGTGACAGCAGATTGGGCTTAAGGAACTCATTATTTTTGTGTTGGAGCACGTAAATTGTGTGACTGATAGGTCATAATTAGGTCACAATGCAGACGCACGTTGTGCACGTCTAAATCAGAAACGATGCCGGTGACAGAGCCGGCTAACGGCGATCATAACCTGCTCTCGTAATGCAACGTTAACGATGAATTGTCATAGTATTATTTCTGTTATTAAAGCTAACATTTTATTGTCTTTTGCCTCTTATGCTGCTATAATCCATACCTTTAAATAGGGGCCAGTGACGTAGGGAAAAACGTCTGAGGAAAACATACACGCGTAAGCAGGACATCCCCGCTACGGTACAAATTACATACAGAGATCATGGCATCTCATAAAACTCCTTAACATGTCTACATGAAGTATTCTTCTGGGGTGAACTAGCATCAGGATCTCCCACCGTTCTTACTTTATCATACTACTGTCTCCTTGCAGAAATATTCACAAACAAAAAAGGAAGAATTCAAGGCCCCCTTGGCTTCTTGACAAGTACCTAGTGGTTAACAATGCATTACAGTGAAGGCATTCAGTCGAAGTGTCTAAAAGACTTAATTCACAAAACGACTGTAACGCCTTAAGAGACGTGGAATCCAAAAGAATGTAAGAGTCCAAGTTGCGTTCTTGTCTTGTCTAGTGGAGGAATGCGATAGTGTTTCCATAAAATACCCCAGTGTAATAAATATCCTTTTTTACCCATTATTGTCATTTCACAGTCTGAGAGACTGAGTGTAAAATACACTTTTAAAAGAGAACGTTTGTACGTTGGTATAATATTAGCCAGAATGTGAGAGAGGGAAAGACAGAGAGAGAGAGCGTTTCAGCAGATGAAGCTAGATGTTTTACAGTGGCTCTGCACTGGAGTCCAAACTTCTTGCTGATTTAACTGGAGGAGTCTGAATTTATTTGATATTCCATAGTTAACTGTCTTCATGGTTTACAATTGGAAAGCTTTTCTACCGCCGCAAAACACCTGACCCCTCTAACCACACCGCAGTCTAGTCACACATCCCATTCTTAGTATTGGATGGTGTATCAAATGGATGGCATGTCTTAAGTTCACATTTTCCATAAGCACTCGTTTTTGGAGTTCTTTTTTTTTTTTTTTTTTGGCACGTGTACAATTTCCATAAGCAGTGTTGGGAGGTATTCGTGTGTTTTCTCTTGAGAGAGAGCTGCAGTGGTTTCTGGGTGTGGAGGGACCAGTGGTCTCCACTCCAAGCCCATATGAATGTGGGAATCCTGTTCCCATGGTGCATCGTTCTGGGGCTGCTGAGAGCTCTGGTTAAAATGAGGGTTGGAAATGCAGCTCAAGAGCTGAGACTCTGAAGAGAAAGAAATCTCACGCTCTTTCTCTCTGCTCTTTCATCTGTACTTCACTGCAATTAAGGAGGAAGCGAGGGAGGAGAGAAGAGAGCGGAGAGTGAAAGAAGTGGCTGCTCTGAGAGCGAGCGAGTATTCTGCATCTTTCTCTCATGAAAGACAGAGAGAGAAAGGGAGAGAGAGAGAGAGAAAGAGAGAGAGAGAGAGAGAGAGATACAGAAAACTGTGGCAGTCAAGCCAGTGAGGCATCCTGAAAAATACTGAGAGTGAGAGAAAGAGAGAGAGAGAGAGGGAGAGAGAGAGAGAGAGAGAGAGAGAGAGAAACAAAAAAATAATAGAGAATAGTAAAGAGCAACAGAGAGACAGAGAGAGAGAGAGAATACACCAATCCAAAACTGTCCTTTTAGGGTCACGTGTAATCACTGCTCTGCAAAGAGTGATACAACACGACTCGATGTTGCTCAAAGACACCCAGAATACACAAACACACTACAAATACAAATCCTTCCCAATCAGCAGCAACAAGGGGAAGAACAATAAGAAAAGAACATGTGTGCCAATCTCTTCACTAATCCCCATCTCCCTGTTTATCTCCTAAAAACACAAAGGAAAACCAGCTACAGAAATTCTGCTGCTCTCATAGAAGATCACAGCCCACTTCAGACACGGGTGGACACAAGCAGAACATGCGTATCAAAGGTAATGGTCTTCACCATAAGACCGCAAAGTTTTCTCTAACACGACTTCCATTTTCATCTGCTGACTCCACTCTCCATATTTTGTCACTGTGGCCATGATGTGCTGGTAAACGAATGTTTGGAGATAAAGGTACAATAGAATTTGGGATGGGAGAGACATATAACGTGGGGAACAGATTGAGAGTAAGAAAGTGTGTGTGTGTGTGTGTGTATGTGAGTGAGGAAGACAGAGGAACAGAAAGACAGAAGAGGAGGGTGAGAGAGTGTGTGTGAGTGTGCGAGGGAGACGGAGTAAGGGGGGGGGGGGGGCAGACCACCGCTCAGGAGAGAGGTTTTAGGCAGATTAAACCCAAGCACCAGGGCTCTTAAGACCATCCTGCTAATTAAATATGTCAAAGCTCATGGAGGTGCTTTTTGGGCCTTTAGAGAGGCCAGAGCGACCAAACACCCAACGTCAGCAAAGCGTTCGGCAGTCTGTCAATACACATTAGTCTGGGTATCAGTAAAACTGACGCAAAATGGATTGTTTTATTAAACGTATTACCGGCTTCGCTTTATTGCAACGATGGAGAAAAATCACATGTGCCAAAAGAAAAACCAGGCCAATTACTCACAGAGCAATTTTACATAACGGCAGCCACGGGCATTCAAAACATACTCAAACTTGGATGTGTTACTTAAAGAACCCAACGCATCACAAATTAGCTGAATGAGCAAATGACCACCATCACACTGTAAACATGAAGCTGTGGACCGCACCACCGCGGCAAGAGAGTGCCCACGGCTGTGGGAGCCTCTCCAAAAACATTACGAGAAAAACAGATTCAGATACTGACACGCATACTCATTAACGCTGCTATGCTCCCCTTTCAGGCTGAACACAGGCGAAAAGTCGCATGAAGCTCTGTGAGACCGAAAACACAGTTTTCTGCCCAAACAGACTAAACTCCTACAGGACTCGTAGGAGGTTAGTTCTGAGCAGATTGGGATGTGCTTGGGAAATGTCTGAGAGCTGTTTCCTCCTTTGCCCTCTCAGCTTCAATCTAGAGCATCATTTCACTCAGTTAACAGTAATGGCACATGGCTCAGAGGTAGGCAGAGAGTGAGAGAGAGAGAGAGGGAGAGCGAGAGAGAGAGAGGGAGACAGAGAGAGAGAGAGAGAGAGAGAGCATCTGGTGAAAATATGTGCCATTAGCTCCAGGCCCACACAAGGTGAGCTTATCACTCAGCAGCCACACAGTAAGGCCAAAATCAGATACTGCAACTAACGCTACTGAAGACACACACACACACACACACACACACACACAAACACCAAATAACTGCTAATCAGAGTCTAACACTCAACAGATGCCCATAGCTGCAGAGGAGGAGGTACATGTCCTCATCTTAACTCAAAGCTCTGAACACTGCAAAGCCAATATTCAAGACAATTAGTCAATTTATGCAGTTATGCAGTCATACGCACTCCTAAACTTCATTCACTCCACATCATTTTTCCACACAGAGCATTTCAAGGTTTGTGTGTGCATACACCTACGTGTGTGTGTGTTTGTGTATTCATGTGTGTGGGTGTGCGCACATGTGTTTGTGTATTCATGTGTGTGTGTGCGTGTGTTCTCTTTCTCAGGGCTTCATCCATTATGGCTCTGTCTAGGACAGAAGTGTCCCATCAGCAAGGCAGTGAGTGCACTGACTAGTTCCAGCTGCTGGTGTGGGGGGGTGTGTGTGTGTGTGTGTGTGATTATACAGGATGGGACTGCATTCCTCACCTGACTTCTGCCCCCTTACAGCTCCTACATTGCTTTCATCTGCCACTAGAAAGCAAATGGAGAGAGAGAGAGAGAGATGAGTGCAGAGTGAAAAATCTCCCCTACTCAAGTTCCATTTTAACAATGGTTAATAAGTCACACATGCCCAACTGTGCATTTTCTGATCAATACACAACCGCTGCTGCAGCTTTGCACAAAAACAAAAACAAGATGTACTGTTTTTATATGTCTGTAAGTGCATGTCTGTGTGTGAGTTTGTGTGTGTGTGTGTCTGTGTTAGTATGTGAAACCTGACAGTCTCGGTGTGTGTGCGCGTGAAACCTGATAGTCCATGGGGTGTGTGTGTGTGTGTGTGTGTGTGTGAGTGTGCGCACTGACAGTTCTCTGTTCACACCTGAGGGAGGTAGAGCCTGTTGACAGCAGGCAGAAATGATGCTGAGTGTTTTCTACTTATACTCATAAACAAGCCAGAGCTCAAATGCAACCGAAGGGCAAACTGTTCACTTCTACAAACTGTGTGGCAGAGAGCAAACATCTATTTTTGTCTGCTTATGGTTCCGTCTGTGTCGAGGCGAGAGGAAATCTTTTCAAACAGAATTTCAAGGCACAGGAGCCATTTTGCAAAAATCTTTAGGGCCATTTCACCGACTGATGTAATACGGTGTTATTTTGTTTTACAGCTCTTATCTCCCACTTTCTTCTGAATTGTTTTTTTTTTCTGTCATCTTCTCCTTTGTTATATATATTTCAAGAAAAGCTCATTTTTTTCTCATCCCATAGATTCTCTCGTCTCTCTCATTTTTGGCAGTCATATGGGAGAACATTTTCTTCCAGTGTGTGTGTGTGTGTGTGTGTGTGGTGGAAGAGTTTGGATTTCATTAGGAGACATTTTCACTGCAGTAGAACTGCCTCTGTGTAACAACATACGTTTGTGGCCAGGGGGCTTATGCCAACACCACACTTGCCACGTTTGGCTTACGATTTAAAGGGAAAATAAGATGACTGGAAAGCCCCGGCCGGGAGGGATCGTTTTTACTGGGTGAAATTCCACCAGAAAAACTTAAGCCAGCCCACTAGAAAGAAAAAAAACATTGTATCTCACCTTTAAGCACTCTTATGTATTTCATTAGCTGGTTTCACTGCGGCTTCTGTGGTGATATCTATACATAATGGGCCAATATGTTGTTTAAATGTTGTCATATGGAAACATGGGGACTGGCTCTCAGTTCTGGGCTCAGTGACAGAGTTATGGGGTGTTTGATGTGAGCAAGAGGGGGGAGAACCTATAGCAGATAGGCTAATCCACAATAAAATAGACAAATAGAATTAAAAAAAAAAATGAAAAAAAAAAAAAAAGATTTAGCATGAGACTGTGGCAGCTGCCAAGGGAAGAACAGCAGGGGACACAATAACAGGTTTTTATTACGGTGAAATCCTTTAAATAATCCTTTTCCTCACTTTTTTGTTGGGCCAGTTTTGCCAGCACAGGAGAAAGAAGGTAGAGTCAGGCTGGAGACACCGCAGGGGTCACGAGATAAAGGCTCAAAGAGGCTAAAAAAAAAGGCCTAAAACAAAATCTAAAACAAACATACAAACACATACTTACACACGTTTTATACTGTCTAACCGGAGATGCTAAAATCTATCTCTAGAGAAATGGAAACAAGAAGATGGCTCCTGAGTGACTTCTGAGGCATTGTCTCACAATGCGGAGAAGTGTCTCATTTGAGATTCAAAGTTGGAATCCCAGCTGTGCCATACTCGCCAGCAGCGACCAGCGGTCCGAGGGACAAACACGACGGCTCGTATTCCCTTGGGTGTTTGAATTGGCAAAGATCCCTCTGCCTCTACTTCAGCAGCGGGCACTGATGGTCAGGTACCTATAGTTGTGGGTTGAGTCGAGCTAATAGCCCTCTCCTCAAATCATGCTCCGTTGCTTGGCAACACTTACGCTATGCGACTCATTGAGTGATTGGCCTCATGAGATTCAAAGCATGCGTGAAAGCATCTGCTAACGTTACTCACCTCAGTGGGGCTGACTGAGGTATTGAGAAGAATTGAGAAGAATTGCATGACTATGGGTAATTGTAATTCACATATGCGATATACATAGGTACATTGCCAAAAAAAAAAAAAATTAAAATCAAAAACAAACAAAAGAATTGAAACCAATATCATCTATCACATAAAACAAAACCACACTGCATACAGCATATACACTATAGAATTAGCTTGTGCATACCACACAGCTATTAGAGAGAGAGAATACTGTAATTATGTTCAATTAAAACAGAAATAGGCCAAGTGCAGTACAGCTTCAGTTGCTGGTTGGCTTTGAGTGCTGAGAAAGAATAAGGATGCCGAATTGAAAAAAACAACTGGCCATTGTGTCCAGAGCCATTACCTCTCCCCTTCCAACAGCATATGAAGATCTTTACCCAATCATCTTACAGACAGCAAGGCAATGGACAAATAGCTGCATGAGAGACCAAATCTGATGAAAGAATATTCTTTCAACATTCTACTTCCAAAAAATATAACAAGTGAGTAGAGTTTGGGCCATTAACTAGCTGAGGTTACATGTGAATTTACAAGAACTGAAAATGCCTATGGCACAAAACAACCGTGTGCCATCCAGTTCTGACTATCCCTGATCATTGTCCCCTGCTTTTGCCCAGTAGGGGACAGCTATTAAGTCTTCCTTTTGCAAATGTGTCCTTTGGTATACAAGAGAGCAGTCACTGCACTCAAAAGTTGTGCCTTCACAGGGTACGCCACTCACAAGAACCTGGTTATTTTACATGACATTACAAAAGCCTGCTAGGCCGAATAAAAAATCTTTTTTTTTTTTTTTTTTTTAAAAAAAAGCAAAATAGTTACCAAAAAACTGGCCAGTGATTACCATAACCATTAAATTCCTTCAAAGAATGCACAAGTGAACAGTGTGTTACAATAAGAGAAAAAAAACAGTCCTTTATAAAAGAAGGGATGGAAATGCACAAAGGTCTGTCTTCCCAGTGTCTTTTTGTCAACTGCCTGTTTTTTTTTAATGGGATAAGACTGGCTCTGAGACAATGCAATGTATGTTAAATTCACTACTGCTGTTTGCAACGTCAGTCATTTCAATTCCACAAAATTTACTGTGTTATTAGTCTCCTTGATACATTTAATTTTGATCAGAAAACCTGCCTCTGATTCCAGTCACCCTGAGAGGGGATTGGAATAGTGGGCAGAAAATAGGAGGGGTAAGCTTTTTCACAAGGAGGGTCTCCCTTTTTCATGTATGGGCTTACATGGACAATCAGTCACAAGCATTTAAGGTCTTCTTTTATAATTTTCCAAAGTGTTCATTTCAATCAAAACAACAACGCATGTGACTGATTTACTGTTAAGAGTGGTTGATATAGTATTGAATTCACATATAAATGTTTTTTTAAATGTCAAAGGAGATTAAAAAAAAAAAATTACACAAGTCATTTTCTAGCCACAGCGACCTGACTTCTTATCAGAGGCGGGATCGAGCCGTGTTGCTTTCTAAAGATCTTTAAGAAAGGGCATAATGATATTTTCTCTTGGTCTACCCAGCAAACTTACACACTGACACACTTGATGAATTTTAAAATATAATCAATACTGAGCCAAAAATCTTCTCAAATACCATTAGCCCAGTGAAACAGCATCAGAAAAATTCTGGTAACAATACAGTTTCGAGGGGTTAACACTGCAAACAGGCTCAAAATAGTGAAAAAAGGATGACCTTCCCCTTTAAATGTTGAGCCAAGCTAATGAGAATTCATGGAAGATGACAGGAAGCTGCACTGACCAATCAGAACCTGTTGTAGTGACTGGCACTGATACGGGTGGGTAGGACAACGGATGAAAATGATGATGCAGTTACTATCTCCAGAGCTCAGGGAGTGGGGGAAAAAAAACAAAAAAACAAAAAAACTCTGAATCATTTGCAAAGTTCCACAGAGGCCCCTGTAGTCCAACTACCTCATTACACGAGATGGCTCGAAAGAGACAGAGCGATAGAGAGAGAGAGAAGGAGAGAAAGAGGGGAGAGAGAAACAAGCATGCAGAAATGAAAGGCAATCAGTTGTATTTGGCAATAGTATTGAAGCATCACACTGAGGCGCCCAAATATGGAAACCTAATGAAGTGTAATTGGAATTCTGCTGCGTGCAGTGTTTTAACAAAATGAAATATTCCTCATTCCCTGTGTAATGGAGAAAAAAGTTAATAGGGTCATCTTTGGCTAATATGTGGAAATGTGCCGCAGTGTTCAATTTTGATGTTGCGCGTTCAATTTTTAGAACGATCGGACCCATCAAAACCATAAAGAAAATGACTCACAGGAGCAGACATTTCATTTCGCTCTCCCCGTGATCTTGCTCCCTGAGAGGCAATCGCCCACCGGGCTCTTCCCACATCCCTCTCTCCACTCATCCACACCTCCAGCACCCCTATAATCTCTTCTCCGACTCTCATTTTTTCTTTTATTCTCTCTCTCTCTCTCTCTCTCTCCGTCTGCGGGGGTGTGGGGCGGGCACGGCTGTCAGTGATATCCGCTCCCCTGTGACACCGGTCAGATGCCCCCAATAAGGTACAGTACAGGAGTTCTCCCTCAATCACCTCCCCCAGGACGATGGTTAAAGCCGAGCTATGATTCCTCACGCCTCACGCTGTAATCAAATGGGTCTTATTCTGGAAGGACTCTAGTCTTAAACACTCGACCACAGTCGATTTGTGCGAGTTTTTGAACACTATATCTGAGCACAGGTGTTAGCTGAGGTTCCAGAGTACCCTTTAGATTCAAAACTTTTACTATCTATTGGTTGATTCATTTGCCTTCAACACTAAGATGACCAAGCTTACAGGCTGAGGAGCTAGCATCTCTTAACAATGTCCTGTTTGCCTAAAAAAACAATGGTAAAATCACTCTGTTTAGTCTGTTTTATAACTTCAAAGTTAAAAACGACTTCGTTCTGAAAGCACCCCGGCCGGAACTTTATTTAGAAATTCAATGTTTAAACCCAAAAAGAAACAAAGAACTGATAAGAACTGGCCAGGGCCTAGTCAGGCACTCTAACATTGCAGACTTTACCATAAACACAGTAATGAAAACAAAGCAAGAGAGCTGCTTCAAGCATAAATCCACCCAACAGGTTTATGTCCCAGAGCTGTGTGCAGGCAGAGGCCGGACAGTGGCAGAGAGAGAGTGTTCACCTGAGGCAAAAAACTGGGATTCTGCCAAGGTGAATAGGAGCACACTCCAAATTTCAATTAAAACACAATTCAAAGTTTCTATTATTCATGAGCTAAAGGGGACTTTTTTTTCTTGCTGATGTATTATTAATATCATAACCCTCATATCAAAGACATCCAATTTCAGACCCAGAATATCGTTCCAAATTACTTCTGCTTTTTATGCAGGATAAAATTGGACTGAAGCCTTCTCTGCCATGTCCATTGTACTGGCTTCCAGGGACAAGGCCTTGAGAGGGAGCGCCATCAGTCCTCTATTAAATAAAGACCAGTAATACATTCACAAATGTGTCTTCAAACGCTGACATGTGACGCTGATCTGTTTTTTTTTTTTTTTTTTTTGAATCTGTGTCTGATGTGTGTGTGAGATAGGACCCCCTTTATTAGATTTTTTGGAAATATTTGAACGTGCTACACAGATTAATTGTGTTAGGGGCTAAGAGCGGCATTGATCTGGTTGCTAGTGTGCACTTAGCCCTGTCAGAGACCGTTTAATATCAAACAGACACAACTGGGACTTCCTGAGTGCCTGCTACATTCCCATTTTCTCAGGAAATAAAAAGCAAAAGAAAGAGCTTTCAGCAGTGTACTCTCTATGTGTATGTCTGTGTGTGTGTGTGTGTGTGTGTGTGTGTGTGGTGTTATCCTCTTTCTGTTGTGGGGAGACAAATGTGTGCCTCCATCATTTTATTTGAAATCTGACCAAACCCTGTGTGCAGCAGCAGGACCAGATCTGCATGCAGTCAGTCTCACTCAGACAGGCAAAACACCTCCCCGTGTTTTACAGGGTATTTCATGTCAATCAGGGTATTTCCCACACTGCAAACCTTTTCACATTATAATGGGAAACATAGAAATTAAATTAAATGGTATTACAGGGGAAAACACATCTTAAAAATAAAAATAATTCATTCAAATAGTCTACTGAAATCCAATCTCAAATGAACTAAGAAAATTACTTAAGCGAAGTCACACATTTTCTCTGACTGTGCTCATCGTGAGTGTGTAACATGCATTTGCTCACCGAGGTCCATGCTCTTGGAGGATTTGACATGCTGGTGCTCTTTGGGAGTGCTATGAACTCTGTCTGTGAATGAGGTTTCAGCTGAACGTGGCCCAGAGCCCCACTCCATGCTGGGATACAGACAGAGAGAGACACAGATTAACTCTACAGCTTCTGTGAAAGGGACTGCAGGGTGTCATTTTCATCATCAGTTAGTAATTACAACAAGTAACTACCATTGCGCCCTACCACTGTCCATGAACCAAACCTACAATGTATCAGATGTGTTAAACAGGAAAAGAACTGTACACAGCAACATAAAATTTACATCTGAATTCTAACAGGCCTTTTGTCTTGTGCACATTGGAGTAACGACATGGTTAAGTTTTCAAATGACAGTGAGGTTGATCACAACAAGTTCTCGTAAGTGACGCAGGAAGAGAGACGTTTGTATTACCTCTGCAGGGGGCGCACACCATTCTGTCGAAGATGGTGCGGGATGCCTTCCTCATCTTCACCATCATCCATGTGACTGTAGCCTCCATTCAAAACTGTGGACAGGTTTGACATGAGCAGATCAGGTGGGAGAAGAAGAACAAAACATGTTGTGCACTGGGTTTGAACTAATTACACTTCGATGGTCTAGGAGATGCACCATGCACTAGCACTATGGAGATGTAGTCTCTTGTGCATGTATGTGCACACACACACACACAGACACACACACACACGCACGCACGCACACAGGAGAGAGATTATATCCACAGGAATCGCTGGGCTTACGGTGATTGTCAGGTTTCTCTTATAGCAGAGGCACTAAAGTCCAGCCCTAGAAGGTCTAAGAACAGTTGTTGTTTTCTTTTTTTATTTCAACCATCCACTGTGGTCTCTGACCAGCTACAATCTAATAAAACACAAACTCTAATTAAGCAGTAAAGGCAAAAAAGCAGCGGGAGTCCGGGGCTCCGGTACCGGACTCGGGTGAGCCCGTCTTAGAGAACGTGTTTGAGTCAAAACCTTTGAAGGCTCTGAGAAAGACATTAGAGTCGACTCAGTGAAAGGAAAACTATAGATCAAGACAGTCACAGTACACTGGCGACCCTTCTCTGCTCTCACCATCTCATATTCAGTCCCTCGCTAGAAAATGGGACTACCAGTGAAGCTTGGCTTGATGGCTCCCCTGAATCATATTCAGCCCCTATGCTTGGTGCACATGAAAATAAATGTGTGTGTGTGTGTGTGTGTGTGTGAGTGAGAGAGAGAGAGAGCATGTGTGTAATGGACAACAGTAGGGGCAGACTAATAGTCTAATAAAATCAGCAGTAGAGGAGACAAATGAGAGTGTGGAGCAGTTTATAGAGTGATGCACTGACTGTGAGTCTACCGTTTAGCCCCTGTTTGCCTAAACACACTGTACCCTCATGCCACATTCTGCCTGTCAGTGGAGCCCGTAACAGGCGCCCAATATCGCCAAACCGTTGTGTTCGTTGGCTTTTCCTTTTTTTTTTTCTTTTTTTTTATTACGCTTTGCTTTTGTTTAAAGAATATCTCTAATTCCCTCTGTAATTTACAGTTGATAAAACAAAAGAAGCCCCTGAAGGATTCTTCAATAGCTGGATGCCATTGTAATGACAAAACCCAAAGCCAAAATTATCAGTGTGTTCACTAGAGCGCTGAACCAAATGGAAGAGCTTCTTTGTCTGGAGGTCAATGATGCGAAAATGACAACAAATTTTCAACATTCCCAGACACTTACCAAAGCTTTTTTCATTAACTGAAACACTTAAAAGTCAGTAATGAGACAGCAACCCCCCAGTTATTACAGTTCTGTGTGTTTTAATGATTACTGTCAAAGACAGGCATTCTATGTATTCACACAAATATAATCACTTGGTAGTCTACACTATTCAGTGAGTGAGTGGAATCATGCGTCAGTGATTTTCAAGCAGTCCGTCAATGTGTGCGGGTCCAGTCAATGCCTCTGGGGGGAAAAAAAACCTGTATGTTTTTTTTTTCCTGTCTATTTGATGGAAGTGCTGTATGCTGGCAGAGCAGGACTGGGATTGGTGGCTGACAAACCAATATATCAAAGAGCTCAGCCGATTTCAGCCCAACCATCATCCCTCATAATGCCACACCAGGAGACTTACTTATTAATACTACTACCTATCTCATCTGTGTGTGTGTGTGTGTGTGTGTGTGTAAGAGCACGCACAAGGGTGTGTGGCGGTGTGATGCCTCAACTTTATAAAAACACACACACGCTCAATCACTCATGAAGTCAGTGCCCGCTAAAGATGAACTGGTGTTAAAAAGTGAGCAAAACAAAATGGCTCTTTTTGAACAGTCTCTCTCTCTCTCTCTCTCTCTCTCTCTCTCTCTCTCTCTCTCTCACACACTCACACACACACACACACACACACACACAGACACACACACACAAGGGGTTATTTATCTGTGGAGGTTTGCAATAGTAGAGCCAAATAAGACATTTCCTCTGAGGATGATGGATCAGTATATGTTTGAGTTGGAATATGGTTATTAATCCTGGACACCTTGAGCTACCGCATCACTTACAGAACCACAGAGGAGTTAAGCACCTCCTTATCTTTCACATAAGGACAAATAAAGGCACTTTTTCCACAGGCCTCCAGCTTCTTTTTCACAAGGACCGGACTGCTGAGGTCCGGTCGGCGGCTCTGTAGCATTGCATTAAGGAGAATGATTGTCCCGTGGTACGGCTAGTTTAAGAATGCTCATGTCTGCACACGGCACAACGTTCGCTGCTATCTGCCTCGCTGTTTACTTGAGGTTACAGTTACTGGCGAGAAATTCTCTGGAGAAGAACTACTTGAGATGCAAGGAAAACATGCATATGTAAGAAATCATTAATTTGAATTTACAACTCAAATAGATATCTGTAAATGACTCTTTCCCGGGATTTTATTACCCCGCACGGCAGTGCCGCAGCCCACATAGTCATGATGAGAATATTATGCATTTTAATTTGTTTGTTATGCTACAGTATATGTTAAGTAGCCCACATTACAGCAAATGTGCAAATATGCCCTAGATATAGGCCCTAATTCATATCATCAGCATAATGATGTCAAGGCCAAAGAAAGAAAAAGAAAACGGCATAAACACACAAGACCAGCTGTTTTTACATGCTAGATGCACATACCTTGAAAAATTCCCTGTTGGCTTGAGAGTACAAAGAGAAAGAAAGAAGGGAGAGAGAGAGAGAGAGAGAGAGAGAATCTAAACTGCACATATTTATAGATGTGAAAGCAACTGTGTATCCGGGAATATAGATGAAGAGATGGTGGCTGTCGATACTGTAGAAAAATAGCACTGATGTGGATGATACTGTATTGTTCTTTAACACAACGCTGTGCAAATTTCAATGAAGTGTAGGGGTATTTGGAGAAGGAGAGTGCTGATAAGTCTACAGGCTCGTGAGGAAATGATGCGGTCTCACAGAGGAAGACTGTGTGTTTGAGCCTTTTTTCTCTCTCTCTCTCTACTTTAAATCCTGGAGGGGAAACACTAAGTCTTTCATGTTTCGGTTAGAGGGATGGTTCGTGTGACAGGCTGCACACACATGCGTTTTACATGAAAGGAATGTGAAATTGGCTGAACGGGGAACGGAGCGAAGCTACCAGTCCTGGATGAGAGGAGCTGAGGTCGTCTTTCTCCGGCGTGCGTGTGAGGAGCGCAGGAGACGTGAATAAAGCGCCTGTGCTGACACGCTAACGCATTCACCATCACACACTGACACTGAGACACACTAACACACACACACACACACACAGGCACAGGGACCTATGCAAACTCACACAGCATAGGCACCAAAGCAACGCTGCACTTAGATCCATTTACTAGCATACAGGTACATATTCAAACATTACCTGTGTAAGGAGTGTTTAAATAGTGGAAAGGTTAACAGTGTTACACTACACTCTCATAGTATACTGAATAGACAGTAAAATCATGTTTGTACCTAAGGGCAAAATAACTACAGTACTTAGCAGTTATACTTTACCACAGGTACTGGCCCTCTAACGGACGTGTGCATACATGGACATGCATGATTGTATGGCGTATATGGAGTGCATGAGATCAAAGCAGTGCTGAGGTGGGAAGTTTACGACTCTCAAACATCACAACTCACCCATGGAACGCTCATAAATGCTGTTTACGACCATTGGAGGCTGAGCGGGGCCGTTCGATTGGCCGGACTGTCCAACGCAGCTGTCGAAGGATCGATTGAGAATTTTCCTC
The DNA here is from genome assembly GCF_902362185.1 of Chanos chanos. Classification (NCBI taxonomy): domain Eukaryota; kingdom Metazoa; phylum Chordata; class Actinopteri; order Gonorynchiformes; family Chanidae; genus Chanos; species Chanos chanos. The sequence continues at coordinate 8,608,568 of NC_044504.1, read as the reverse complement.
GTCTCGTTGTGCTCCTGCGAAGGGAGATGTGAGATGCAGTGTCACCACATTGATTATTCGCTAGAAATACGGCCGCACAAAGGACAAACCTGAAAACATTTAATGGTTCTGCATCTGAAATGCAAGGGCAGCTCTACTGTCGGAGAGGAACGCGGAAGACGAGAAATCGTTAATACGCTGATATGAAAACACACCGCAGATCCAAGGTCTGGCACGTCGCGTCATCTCTCACCCGGTTTACAAAGAACAAAGAAAAACAGAGAGTTCCAGAACAGATCATGAAAGTGCACTTAATTCAGCTGATTAGTGGCGCTGTCAGTAGTGTGAGGGATTTGAGGCAGATGGACAGATTGAGTGATTTCTGCTCCTTTCTAAAGGAGTGAGTGAATCGTAATTCATTTCATTATCCCGCCCCAGGCCCAAATGACACTATGAAATATGCTAATTCGATTGGCAGATTTTAAAATGCTACAGACATAGAGCAGAACATCAGCTGTGTCTTTCTAATGGGCTACTCAGACACAGTGAGACAGCCTGCGTTAGTTAATTGTGGATCATTAAGAAAGCAAACTGCCTGCATTAGTATTTTAAATTGTGGGCTTGGCTAACGGCCTTCTGCTGTATAGAAGAGGGTGGGGGGGGTGGGGGTGTATGGGTGTGTGCTCCTCCTTCCGTTATGGTGTGAGTGACAGATTGCCCTGCAGCGAGGCACCTCTGATTCATGGTGACCGTGCCGTTTCGGAGACCCTATTCAAAGAACAAGACAAAAAAATAGTTTGCCGCCTTAAAGCTGTATCTGTGTCTAAAAGGCCCTGTCTACGGTCTGGTGGCTGACGTGTGACGGTTTAGTGGTTCAGTGGTGTCAGGTTGTATCGTTAGCTGAAGACAACAGATTCATAATTGTGGAGAAATTCAGAAAGCATGCTCAAATGGATGACCCCTGATATTTTACAAAATACTGAAGAGTAGGGGAAAAGGCCATATACGGTAGTGCGATACAAAAATAAAAGTCGTTGCCAAATTTTAAACAGTGCATTTAAAGGTAAGCTTTGTTGTTTATTGATTTTATCCTATTAGTTCCTCGTGTATTCCAGAGTAAGGGATCTAAGATTGCAGCTGCTCTGAGTGCACTGGCAAAAGAGCCAACACTACTGCAGCGCTCCTGAAACTCTTTAGTGACGTTTTAGCAACATTCCCACAACGTTCAGGCAGCGCTCTGTAAGGTCTGTGCTGAGGAACAGGGAGGGGAGTCTGGCAGCATAGTAGAGACAGTGACAGGGACTAAATGAGATTACAGGAGAGGATCAATGAGCATTCCTGAGCCAACTTCTCCATTTGCCTTTTCCTTCTCCCCCAAAAAAAGAGCAAAATGAAGAGCTAGCAATTTTACAAAGAGGATGTGAGTCCAGAAACTCCACAGCATCAATGAAAATTAACAGGAAATTGAGGAGTAGTGGGGGAAGGCAGAAAGATAGAAGAAGAAAAAAAAAGAGTGTGTATAGGAGGTGCTGATCAAACTAGGGCAATGACTGGCAGAGTGGAGGGTGTGCTGCTTCAGCAATGTTGCTGATTCCAAACATCACAGATATTTAAGACTCACAGAGAGAAGAGGCTTAGCACATCTCAGACACCATCAGAATGACTAACAGTAGAGGAAAGCCAATGTCTCCCCACCCAGCTCAGTGTCTGTAAAGCTGATTCATCACTAAAACACTGGAAAGAAAGAGAGAGAGAGAAAGAAAGAAAGAAAGAAAGAAAGAAAGAAAGAAAGAAAGAAAGAAAGAAAGAAAAGAAAAGAAAAGAAAAGAAAAAAAGAAGAAAGAAAGAAATGAACAAAGACAGAGAGGGCAGAGTTTGTGATCTCGCTGCACTGTGACAAATAAACAAGGAGCAGAATAGAATGAGTGACACAACCTCCCTTAATTAAAAAAGAAAAAAAAAAAAGAGAGAGAGAGAGAGAGACGGTTTCCCACGGTTTACAGCACCAGGCCAGACTCCATCTCGGTGTCCTCCCTGTCTGTCAATGCCTGATAACATCAGGCGTGAATCCATCCATGTGAGCTACAATTGCGTCTTAATCAGCCCGACAGTAAGGGGATTTTAACCTGCTGCTTAAAACAAAAGACGCCTGCCAGGTCCCTTCAACCACCCCCTAAGCGCCGGAGCTCACCTCCCCACTGTCAAGCAGCTCTCAGAGGGGAGACAGAGGGGTCTCCTGGGTGAGGGTCCTCCAGGCGTTCCCTGGTCCAGATTTCATTATGAGAGCCCACACTGTAATGGGATTATGACAGGGGTATTTAGATGGCAGTTTGAGAGCTTCACTATAAAGACATGATTAGATCTGGCTGGGCTATAATAGTATTTCCCCCTCCGCGCACGCACACACACACTGTGGAGAAGAGGCAAGGCAAGGGACTCCTTCCCACCAGAGAAATGGTCACACCACTGATCTGTTAAAAGCTTCTACATCAGCGCCAGGGCTTTCAAGCTGAGCAGTCTTTTCTTTCATCTCTTTCTTTCTCTCTCTCTCTCTCTTACACTGTTCTTCTGTCTTTCTCTCTCTCTCTCTCCTTCTTTACGGTTGGCCTCATTGTTCTTTGCACTCATGCAAAATTAAGGATTGTAATGAAAGAGTGCATCTTTGATGTCTCTGTCTTGAACAACACTCACATAATTAGCAAACTTGGTGTGAGAAAATGGACACAGCGTATTTTCTGGGGGAGAGAGAGCACCAGAGAATTGTGTATTCCCAAAACCCACAATAAGCCTCTGGACAAAAAAAAACAGAGATGAAACAGACACTAGAATATCCTCTTGCTATTATACTCAAATAAGAACTCTGAGTTTAGGGCTGCACTATATACCACTGTGCGACAAAAATAAAGCATAATGCGCTTGTTTCCAAGCGACTGCGGAACTCCTCATTTAGAATTCTGTAAATGCACAATAACTTTAAAAAAAGAAAGACCAAAAAGTAAAGCATCTTCCAAAAGAACAACTTCCTGAAAGCTCATTTGGGCTTTAAGAGAAAGAATAAGTTTAGACTAAACTTAAACCCATGAGTGAAAGAGATCTCTTTGTGAATAACCACTTTCCCCAGATCCACACAGATCCACTATGCCTAGTCCTGCATCCATCCACTGACCGATGAAAAGTGAGAGGCTGAACTGCGGAGATTATCGAGAAACGTGCATGACTGGGTCAGCTGTGAAGTTGAGGTGTGTTTTAACGCTGAGTTGATGCCTGATACCTCCACTCACTGGCACAGTCTGTGCCATCTCTTACCATCCGTTCACCAGTCACACGCAGCAGGCACGGACAGACGCCACACAGGGAGGAGGGCAACGCTGTCCCAGCATGCCGCGTCAAAAACTGCAGCGCGGGTCTCGACTGCGGCGGACGGTGACACAGGACATAAACCATAATGAACATGAGTCTTTATTTGAAGAGAACAATACCCAGTCAGACCCTCGGTCCTCTAAGACTGCCTCGCGTCACGACCGGCTGAAATAACAATCAATCCATGCAGCCACAGGGGGCCTGGCTTTGTCCAGCCTAATTACACAGCATTTTAGAGCAGTTGGAGGCCCTCAGGGAGAGGGAGAGAGAGAGAGAAAGAGAAAGAGAGGGTTACGGTGATGGAGCAGGGGAGGGACCTGAGAGGAGCATATGGCCTAACTCTTGCCCAGCTGTAGGGGAGGGGGAGAGAGGGCTGGAAATCACTAAGAGGCTACATTCCTCCAGAAATGACCAGAGACAGGGCGCTGGCCTTGTCTTTTCTGTGTGTGTCTTCTGCGTGTTTGTGGACCCTGAACCGGGAGTTGAGTGAAAATAAGTTAATTTTATAGCTGTTTGTAATGTTTGTATTCACCTTCACAGAAACACACACAGCCCCGGAATACGACTGAATACATGAGAGGCAGTAATAGGACAATACAGGAAATTATGATGAGAGATACCACATTCAGAGAAAAGAGTGTGTTAATGCGAGTGTAATTTTATTGGTGTGCGTGGATGTTTAATATTAATGTATGGGTGAAAGAGCAGCAACACTGTGCTTTTGCCTGGAGTTGGAAGCTATTGCATCTCACACACACACACACACACACACACACACACAGACAAACCCACTCCCACACCCACAGTGTGTGTATGTGCATCTAATTTCAGACACACACACACACACATACACACACGCGCACACAACAGGCATTTGTCAGCTCTCTCCAAGCTTTGTGCTTTCATTTATACAGCGAGCTTTAAGAAAGAGTACACCTCGCAAAGCCAACTGAAAAGCACAGAGAAATGGCATTGTGGTGCTGCGTGGTAATATCACTTTCCCCCGAGGCGTAGCAGTGACCTCGGTCAAGGAGAGTCTCTCTGCGTCTGAAAGAGAGCCCTCTCAGCTATGAATATGCTCAACACCTGTGACCGTGCAGCTCTTTTAAAGCCAGCTGCTTTTTGTGAGAGACGCTCACGCACACACAAAGGCAGGCGGAAAGCGAAGCGCTAGCCTGCTAATCGCGCCTTCAGTCAAACCCACCACTCTCAGACCCGACTCTGACCTGCATGTCTTATCATATAACCAGAACTTAATAACTCTTCGCTCTCAGGGTAGATGTGTCATCAGATCACACTAAACCTCCATAAACGCCAGTGCTCTGGTTGATATTTACTTTAGCGAGGGGGCAGGGAGTACCCAGCAAACTGAGGCTGAGGGGTATTTCTGTCTGAGTTAAGTAATGAAATGTACCTGGTTGTGTGAGATAGAAGGGTGTAGTGATAAGTAGTGAAATATCTGTCTGGGTGAAGTTGTAAGGCGTACCTGGTACAGTGAGACAGTAGGGTGTGCCTGTCTAGGTGCAGCAGTGAAGACCACCTGGTTATGTGAGATGCTAAGGTTTATCTGTCTGTGTGAAGTAGTGCAGTGTACCCAAAAGAGTGAGACAGGGTGGACTTGTCTGTGTAAAGTAATGCAGTGTACCCAAAAGAGTGAGACAGTAGAGTGTAGGGTAAAGTGTACCTGGCTGAGTGAGACAGCGGGGTGTACCTCTATAAGTGAGGTAGTGAGGTCTACCCAGTAAAGTGAGACAGCAGGGTGTAACCGTCTGACTTATGTCTGACTTGATGGAGCGTGTGTCATGAGGTGGCTGAACGTACCTGGCCGGACGTGAGCAGGGGCCGAAGCACCACGAGCTGGATCATGCCTCTCAGGTTCCCCTCCATGGACATAGACCTCCTCAGGGTCTCCATGGCCTCATGGTTAGATTTACCCAGCAGAGATTCTCCATTCACGGCAATCATCTGATCGTTGACACGCAGACGCCCATCCTGAAGACGAGAGAGTAGGTGACAGGGTGAGACAGTCGCACACTTAACAACTAAGCAAGATGTAGAATTTACTGCTAAGTAAATTCTAAGTACTTAACACATAATTAAAAAAAATCAAAATTTAACTTCTAGAATGTACCGTGTTCTTCTAACTTTCCCAAGAAGTATTTTGGTCTTCCTGACCGAAGAACTAAAGCCGCTGTTTGTTACCGGAGTGTGTTAGGAGACACATGCATCGAGTGTGTGTTGCGACCATGTATTGAGAATGAGTGTGAAGGGACTTTGTGAGACACGCTGCGAGTGTTTTTTTGAAGTGTGTGTCTCTGTATGCTTGGCCTGTGAATTTCTGTTCTCAGGCTTGACTAAAGTCTAAGGGGACCGCGGTAGGGGGAGCATATTCACACATTTCTCCAGCAGCTGTGCCTCTGTACCGCTGTACAAGCCCATTATGAGGCATGCATATTACATTGCAAGTAAAAAGCCCTCAAGTTCATTATGATTCATATTAATTACAGTTTCACAAGGGAAGCTCTGTGATCTTCTCCTCTTATCTCTAGGCTTACGCAGGGCTCACTTTCGCTGAGGGTTAAAAAAGGCGAACTGGAGCAGATATAGGCCAAACAAACGCCCATTTCAACACACTGATTAACTGTAGCACAAAAGTATTCAAAGCTTTAGCGATGCGAGCAGTCGTTTGCAGAACTGCAAACATAAAATGCATGCCTGTATGTATAGATACAAAAAAAACCAAAAAAACAAAACCCACACATAAAAAAAATTGAGGTATACTTTCATGTGACTATGGCAACCCACATTTATTACCCTGACAATACTGCTCGCTCTATAGAAGGGAGAGGTTCCTTTTCACAGACAGAAACAAGGGCTCAGGCACCTGTCAAACTATTTTCAGCAAAGGCTGTTCAGAAGACATGAAAAGACATTTTCAGAAAACTTGGCAGCGGTGACAAATCTGTGACGTGATGGCAGACGGCAGACAGACTGTCCACTCCAGTCCAGACCGTGACACAAATGCTCATGACATCTCATTTGAGACCTCTTCTCTCTCTGAAGCTGACTCAACACCCCCTGACCCCGCTCTTTAACCCCCACCCCTGGCCTGATAGAGACGGCACTGTCTGAAACGGCCTGGAGGCCAGACCGTCCCTGCAGGCTCGGAGTGGCCCGACCAGCTGGAAACAGGCAGATAAGGTTTCAAACACGAGAAGGACGGTCACAAAGAGCTTCCGTCATGAGAGAGTCTAGACACAGGGAAAAACACTGACGCTCGCTTAACCCTGACAGTAATTCTAACGTTCGAACGTGACACTGTGAAACCTTCGGCTTGGTCTTCATCCAGCTACAGTCAGCAAACTGTAATATCCCCGTTCTGTTACATCTGATTCCTCTCGTTCTCTTTCTCTAGCTGTGCCTTTTCCATCTTTCTGTGTCTCTCTCTTTCTCTCTCTCTCTCTTTCCCATTCTCCATTCTGCTATATCTCCCTCTCCTCTTACTCTGTCCATCTCATCAGGGTGAGTTTGGAGGTACCAGAGTCATACACCATAGACCGCAGGCTGCATCCAAGCCTTTGCGTCATAAACCCAAATGGCACTGAGAGGCAGCTTTTAAAAAAAAAAAAATTAAAATTACGCTGTTCTTTGTGTAAGAATATCTGTGAGCAGTTTATGAACTTGCTTAAATGAAATACAAACAGATCATGAATTAGGCTAATCATACAGTAGGAATGTCCTACATGACTCCATTTCACAATTTACAGTTATGAGCTTAGATCGGTACAAAATTAAACAAAAAGAGCTGAAGCCAAGTTCAATGTTGCCATGGTCACCAGCACAATTTCCTCCAATTATGGCTGATAACTGCTAATAGTACCAGTGTCTTAACCTGTGCAACCCTTTAGCCATCTCTGTTTAAGACCGCAACCTGACAGCAGGCAGAAACTTAAACTGTGGAAAAAGAAAGACCAGGCAAGACCTGATAGAACACTGGATTAATGGACCTGACTGGGCTGTGAACATCCAATCAGGACTGCCAGAGCCTGAAGCAAGCGGTTCAGCCAATGAGAACAGTGAGGCATTAGTCCTGCAAGCAGGGCAGTGTGCTGTGTTCTGCAAAGGCCAAATCGTTTTTGTGCTTGTGTGTATGAGAAAGAGTGTGGGAGAGAGAGAGAGAGAAAGAGAGAGAGAGAGAGAGAGAGAGCGAGAGCCCATTTTACTTCAAATCAACATGCACTAGCACGAGAGGTGTGTGTGGATTTGTGTGTGTGTGTGTCTGTGTGTGTGTGTGCGTACGTGGGGGTGGGGGGTTCTGCTAACCTACAAGCACTCTTCAAGCATTTGGATCATCTATGAACACCTGTAACTTCATTAAATCCACTTGTTTATCATTCATTCTCCCTTCTTTCCTTTTTTTTCTTTTTTAAATCTCTTAGTGTTGGAGTGTTGGACTTAGACTCCAGAGAAAAAAAAAAAAAAAAAACGCATCCCACCCACATACTCGGGACAGTTCCAGCTAATTAGCATGGGCTTGGAGAGATTTTTAATTAGCATTAATGTGGCAGCGTGGTCGCGCTGCGCTGTGGCATAATTAGTGATCAGACCCACCAGAGGCCGGATTGGGACGAGCGCGCGTCTCACCCTCGGTATGTAGCTAATCTGAGAGAAGCCGTGCGGAGCTTTTCTTCGCCTCACCTTGTTGTGTTTGACTTGGAGCAAATGCTGGAGTAACCCCTCCGACTCCTTTAACTGCTACAGGAGTCTTACTAGCACCTCCCTGACTGTACAGCTGACAGACACAGCGGATCTCTGAGGAAACAACCCGAACACTTACCTTCTCAAATAAACTTCACACAGAAAATATTGAGAGGTTCCCTGATAGGTTAACCTCCTTGCCCTGTTCAGACAGATTTATCAGCGGTAAAAGGGAGGAAGGAGAAAGTCCCAGAGGGAGTAAAGAGACAGATTTGTGTGGAAAGATAAGGTAGGACTGTGGAGTGACTGTGAGCAGACTCCCTCTGAGTTCAGTCTGTTTCTTCATCTCTCTTTTTTTTTTATTCCCCTCTGAGGACAGTCCATCTTCTCAACACCCTGCTCTGCTCTCTCTGCCAAGGTCAAAAGCAGCTCAATCCAGGGTCAGAGGTCAGGGGAACTAAGACACATGCCAGTGGCAGCTGACATAAGGTGCTGTCATTAAGCCACTTTATTCTCCAGTTTACGAGACTGTTTTTGCCATTACGATGTTCTTGAATACACATTTGGCATATTTCCACTGGGTGTCTCTAAATATGTTTAGATTTGCTACCATGAAATGGATCTCACCAAAAAAAATACAGACTCTGAAGAGCATTCTCTCAACAGTTTCCGAGAGCCTCTTTTAATGGTAAAGTGGTGAGTGTTGTTGATTTTAGGCACCTTATAGGCAGCTCCTCCGTGGATTATGGACTTGACGAAGATGCCCAGGTCGTCTCCCGTCTCCCGGGACTTATTCCCCTTCAAACTGACTCCCAGGCCAGCTGAGCCGGAATCATTCAGTGGAATCTCAAACATCAGCTGCTCCTTCCCCTCTTCTGACAGCACTAGCCTGGTCTGCTCCTCTTTCTGGAGGGGGAGAGAGAGAGAGAGAGAAAGAGGGAGACAGAAAACAAGAGAGAGAGAAAAAAAGATAGAGAGAGAGAGAGAGGTCATTCCATTTGAACATGAAAAGCTTCCCAGAGCATGCTATTTTGCCAGAGAATAGCCAAACCTTTTCAAGCCTCCCCCATTTGTGAAAGGCTGGCTGTCCCCACGATGGGGTCATTTAGAGACATAATCTATTCTCCATTATGAAGACCCCATGCCCACCTTGCTTTTATTCAGTTTCTCTCTCCCTCCCTCTTTCCTCTACATAATGTCCCTAAAATGACCTGTATGTTTTTTGGGGGGAGAAATTTTGTTTCAAAATGAGTGAGAAGAAAAAGAGGGAAAAAAAAAGAAAGAGAAAAAAAGACAGGCAAGAAAAATGTCCATTATTACATCTGCTTGGTGAAAACACAATCTTTTGTCGCCAGGGAAACAGGCTGGTAATGAGTGATTCTGAGGCAGCTCTACTCACACTTGCTCATACTTATTTTCTACAGAGAAAAGAAAGAGAGTGAGCAAAGAAAAAAGAAAGGAAAATGGATCAGAGGACTGATGAATGTCTTTATTTGATCTATATAATGGTACCGTGGAATAGGTAGCACGTGTGCGCGGGGAAACAAAGATAATAAAGCCAATAGAAAATAGTGCAATTTTTGTAACTACATATGAGACGGCCTGGCATTTCTCCCCCATTAGGGTTAGGGCTGATTATTCTCATTAGAGAGCACTCCAACAGGGATGAGACATATATCCAAATCACTCACTTCTCTAAGCAGACAGAAGCCCTGACAGTGGTAAATATTTGGAGAGAGATAGGGGGATGAGCTTGGTGCTTAAGACTCACTAAGTCTGTGTGTGTGAGGGTCAGCAAGGCACACTTTTTTTTCTTTTTTTTTTTTTATCACTGTTTACTGTGGGATTGAAGGTTTAGAAGCATTACTTCTGCACACTCAAAACTCGACAAACTTGGGCAAAAAAAAAAAAAAAAACCTTCGGTCACCCTTATGTCCTCATGCCGCTGGGGGGACGAGCTGATATGCTGACCCTGAGGAGAGGAGAAAGTTCCTACAGTATGCACCTCCCTAACCCCCTAATACCCCCCCCCCCCCCCCCAAAAAAGGGTGAAAAAAATCAGAGCACTGTGCTATACACATATGGAAATCTTTTCACAGACACACACACACACACACACACACATTATTAAGTCCAAATCCACATATTAACCAGATCCTTCATTTAACCAGAGTTATTTTCCACTGTTGTCAGCCTGAGCAGATTCTGTTTTTTTTTTTCTTCTTTTTTTTTGGGGCGGGGGGGGTCGGATAAGCAGTTCATAGCTAAATTAGTGTGTTCTGGAGGATCCCGCTGATCTGTTTCTCAGTCTTTCATTTTCTCTCTCTCTCTCTTTCTCTCCCTCTCTCGACGTGGCAGGGCCAACAGAGACCGCTTTAAGTATCTCTGTGTATAAGCTGTCAGAGTGTCTGAGAGGGAGAGAGAGAGATGTGTGTGTGTGTGTGTGTGTGTGTGTGCGTGAGGGAGGGCCGAGCGCTAGGATCATGCTGGGTCTATCAGCAGGGGAAATCACAGGGGCTTCGGCCCAGCGAACGACCGCCTTGGCTGCCTCCCTTCTCACGTCCATGATATTTCACATCGCGCTCCCTGCCAGGACCCCCTGCCCTGCCAAAATGCCACACTGGATCTCTTTCTGGTCTTTTTTTTCCATCGCTAAAGTGAGTTTATCAGACACAGAGCACTCTTTGCTGTTTGGACACCAGACACACACCGGGCATGGGCAAGCCTGGAAAATGGCAGACAGTGGTCTCTCTGCACTACAGAGGACAAGACTATCAAACAGTTTGAATCAACACCAATCTCTGAAGATCACAAACTCTCTCTCTCTCTCTCATACACACGCCCCCACCCCCCCACATCACTTTATCTCTGTCATGGAGCCGACTGTTTTATTCAAATAGATGATATAAGCCATCCTACAGAGGTTTCCACAACACAGACTAGCTGCTGTGTTCTTCTCTTCTCTTCACTTCTCTCTCTGTCTCATCTGCATACTGAACATCTGTTCATGTGCTGCAGCAACTGCTTCAATGAGGGATATGACATATGAAGGTACCATCACAGATGGACAAACGCACTGTATCTATATGAACAAGACAAATGACATTTAGGAGCTTTATATGAGGAACAGAGAGACACTTACAGCTGCTCCATTTGAGGTCTTTTTTCCCCTTCCAATAACACTAGTGAGAGAGAGAGAGAGAGAGAGAGAGAGAGAGAGAGAGAGAGAGACAGTACTGGTTTCTCTCTCCACCTCCTTCTTTCTATTATATGTCTCTTCCTTCTCTCTCTCTCTCTCTCTCTCTCTCTCTCTCTTTTGTGACCTGAGGAACAGAAGGTCTCTTTCCTACCATACTGAACCCTAAAGAGACAGATCCCATGCTGAGTGAGAGTGATGGGGAAGAGGAAGTGTGAGTCTCAAGGGGTCTGGTCATGTCCTGAGTCTATATGAGTGAACGCTTTACAGTGAGCACTGTAAACAAAGCCTCTTAAAGGTTCCTCCTGTGTCCAGTTACCACACCCCTCAAACACCACACAAAAGATTCTCTGTCGCACACCATCCATTTCTTCTCACAAGTAATGCATCAGAGCAGGATACAGCATCACGTCTCTGACTAGCAGAGCTTGGAGGAGATGGAACACAAAGGAGTGACAGATGAAAACCCAGGACAGATGCAGAATGTCTGGCAGACAGCTAAACTCAACTTTCTGGGCCAAACCAATGCTGTGTGGTTAAGAGCTGAAAATCAGCCACTCCTGGAATTTTCAGCTCCGCCAGGAGGTCTGCTAACCGCAAAAGGTTTTAAAAAAAAAAAAGAAAGAAAAAATGGGGGAAAAAAAGAGAGTGGTGCAATTCCATGAAAAAATCGGAAAGAATATTTAAAAAGATTTTCCAGTCGTACGCTGAGAGAGTTCGGCACTCCAGATAAAACGTCTGATGGATAATTTGCACCCCTCTGTTGATGGGGATCAATAATAAAAGCTTTTAATTTAGAGGAAAGGTGATTGATCAGATGCAGTTTTTTTTGTCATCCAGAATTAACAGTTGCATTTCAAAGAGCTAGATTAAAGGCAAGCATGACATTCAATTAAGATGAGATCTGTAATGGGGAACCATGCGGCTCCAGCGCCCTTCCCCTTCCCGTCCTGCTGGGGACCTACAGCTATTAATCCCCCCTTAATGTGTCTCAATGCTCATCACCTCTCTCTCTCTCTCTCTCTCTCTTCCTCCCGAAGCCTAGAAAGAGAAAAAAAAACCCAACATCCGGCAACGTCTCAAAACACGGTCTCCGTCTATGGGGCCCGATGACCGTGCCACGGTTAACTTCCGAGTGAACGACGACAGTGCCGCGTCCCTGTGGCTTTATAACAGAGAGACTAAATGAAAAGAAATGAGTACGGTCCTATTGCAAAACAGTCTACAGTGAGGCTTTATAGCTAACAGTGCTGGTGTAATGGGCCAATCTAACGTAAGGCACAGCAGAGAAGTGAAGACAGTCATTGCCCATCAAAATCTCCTTCCGCCGTTCTCACGCCGCGTTGAATGAAGCACTGGTGATAACTAACTGCTCATCTCCCATTACAACACAATTTCCAGTGTGGGACATATATATATATTTTTTTTTTTTTTCAAAGCTAACACTTCAAATTATTGTTCATTTCCCTTTTTGTGGTGCTTTGTCTCTATGGGAACATCTTACAATTTGTAACAATTCCAAATAGGTCTTGTGAATTTTTGAAGCGGGAAAAACTCAGGGTCAGAGAACTCGGTCGTTGTCATGTCCTTCCTCTACACAGGGCTCGAGAGAGAGCCAGAGGCCCAGGGTTTCGAGACGGGAGAACAGGAAACCTGCAGAAATAACAGCCTCTGTCCTTCACCACCTGCCTGTCACAGATCTACTCAGGGAAGGCTGTTCCGGCCTTCCCAAGGAAGCCAGGACCAATGGTCCAGCACAGGCAAGGCCAGCGAGGAGGTAAAAGCTTCCATCCAAATCCGTCCACACACAGACAGACAAATAGGCAGATGGGGAGAGATACACTGGAGGCTTGTGCCCGACCAAGATGGGTTTTACACCCTCAAAAAGCCATTAAAATGACAGAGACTGTAACTCTGCAAATCTAAAGAGACAAGAGTGGTATGAACCACATCTTCTTCCTGCTCACTCAATACTGAGAGAGAACGACAGTTTGCCAGATCCCTCAGGAGCAACAAACAGGATGGATCACTCTGACTGTGGGACTCTTGATGACTCTAACGTAAGACCCCACCACTGGCAAATACAGGCTCATTTCCTCTATATAAAGTTCTCTTGCATGTTCTTATACATGTTAAATGTATTAATGTCTGTAATAAACAGTGCTATGACTCCACATACATGCATTTCAGCCACATATGCCACAGAGAGATTTTCATCACATCAGCTACGCCTTAGTTTAACAACCACATAAAAGTGTAATGTGATCATGTTCCACCAGTCCAAACCAGGCGGATTGTGATACAATGTGTCTTATTAGGGTCTCTGTGTGAGGGGAACAATGTTTAAATTATTATGCATAACTCAATCCAGGAGCGTAAGTCAGCACAGCTTGGTGTGTATTAAACACAGCAGGTTGGTAAGCACTGCTAAAGCCTGGATAAACAGGGAGGAAAGGGAGGGGCTCACTATTGCCTCTACACCAAAAGGACAATGGCTATCTTTCAACGGAGAGACTCTCCGAGCCCTGCGGAACGGACTGAGACTCAGTCCCACTCTGAACAGATGGGGGATCAGCTCAGGTTGAGACCGTCTTCTACAGACGCCATGTTGCCTACGAACGCATGCTGAGCCCCGAGGACTGGGAACGAGGGAGTTACAAACCAATCAGCTCTCGGTTTCTTGTTCTGTCCACTGCCATGCTGCACAGTTGATCAGGGAGTGTGTGTTTGTTTAGAATTTACTGGACATTCTGAGAAAGATTTCCTCATACAGCTAGTTATATCCAGCGATTTGTAGACCAGAAGCAGAAATCTCTACATATGGGCTATTGCACATTTCTATCTGACACGCCACAAAGAAATGTCTGTACAAAAAAAAGGTTTAAAAAAAAAAAAGACCTAAAAATCGACCGATTAATAGCGAATGGGTGAGGAAGTGAATGAGTGAAATGCTCAAGTGAGTGAGTAAAATTGTTAGTCCTCAGTGACATTTGCATTTCTGTAAAAAATCCACTGCTTTATTTTAAAACGGTTCCAACTCCATTCAGCTGTTAGCAGGTGGTGGATTACAGCAGTGGCGTGTGTCTGTGTTGCACTGGTTGCACTGAACTACGTACACAAATGAATTAACACAACAGAGCAGATGGTAGAGGAGGGCTGAGGGATGCAGATACCATCATCTCCAACACATCTTTTATCTTCTGTTCTCTCTCTCTCTCTCTCTCTCCCTCTCTTCCCTCCAATTTCTGGAGTACCTCACTCGCTATTTGTTTTAGATTTCTACCATCTGGGTAGCTTTTCTGGTTTTCTCTAAAGCCTCTTCTATGAACGTCATTTCCATGAAACAGAGAAAGGAAGCATTCTCATCTCTGATACTGCACCAGGATGGATAAGTGCACGGTGCCTTTCATTAAGCGCGGTGGCTTCTTCATTAAGAGAGCTGTACATTCTCCTGGTCCTAACAAGTCATCTCTAATGGCACAGTGTATGTGCTTTTCAGAGAAGCTCTTGAATGGAAGCTACTCAGGGTCTGACTGACTGGCATAAGGCTGAGTGCTCTCCTCCTTCTCGGATATGCAAAAGCACAACAGCCTCTAGCACTTGGGTTGAAGCACCATTACTGTACGAAAAAAAAAAGGACCTGCAGTGGCCTGCAATACAGACACACAAGAAAACAAGCAAACACACTCACAAACACACATACACACACTCATTCAACCCTGAAATGCATTGAGGGGCCGAACTGAAAAGTTTGCGCGTGTCCGTGAGTGAGTAAACCGCAGAGGGAGAGTGGAGTATTTTAAGGTAACCGTTAATGAACAGTTGTGAATGTTTAACACCAGCAGAGGTGTGGACAATGAAGTACTTGGACTTAGTGTGAAAATGGGCCTCCAAGAACCTTGTCCTTCTATTCAGGAAACACTTTTATGAACCAAGTCTTGTGAACCGGGCTCTTACGCCTTTAGTGCAGTCCTCCTAGTGTGGAAATGGGCCTTCAATCAGACCACTACAGAATGGACATCAAAGCTTTATAGAGGAAGCAATGCAGGTAGCTGGAGGAAGTCTGCAGAAGAGATTAGGAGCAGGTTGCCAAGATTCCAAGGTTCAGTCCTCCACATCAACGGGTTCCGTATTCCTCCGAAGACGCACGTTGTGGCAGTGGTTTGGGGGGGGGTAGGGGGGTGGGGGGGCTATCAGACAACCGACTGCATGTCTCTGCAGGAGAGGTGGGCGGGAGATAAGGCAGAGAGCTAAGGCTTATCCACACCCTCATTACCGGACGTTGCTTCTATTGTTACCCGCTCTGTTTTGAAGTACACAGGGACCTCTATTAAAGAGAGTAAAGACTCCTCCATAATACACAGAGTCTGGTTCTCCATTTCTAATCTGATTGTGTGACCGAAAAAACAGTGCTGACTGTGAAGAGAAATGAGCCCTCATTCTTAATCCTTTGTTAGAGTGTCAAATCTAATATCGGCATTACTGTTTCATCTGGCAGTAGTGTGGGGAGCAGTGCCTACCAGGCTGAAGCTGGGTTGGTGCTCTGTTGGAAAGAGATTAGGAGCTGTGTGCCACTCGGTATGTGGTGAGCGAGAGCAGTTTTAAGTCCCTTTCAGGTTTTGCTCATCTGTTGGCTATAAATACAGCTAGTGCTATTGTTATACACACACACACACACACACACACATACACATATGAGTGTGCACATACACACAAAGCACATCAAACCCACCTTTCTGTTTCAGTGATGGACCAGGTCCCCCAGGGGGCCATCAAAGCTTAGTCTTTCACTTTCTCCATCACCTCTCTCTCTCTTGCGCTCTCTCTCCTCACCTCTCTCTCTCTCTCCTCATCTGTCTCTGGGCGTTTATTTTGCCCTCCATCTCTTCATCACTCTATTCTCCTCACTCACTGTCTATTTTTACCTCAATTCTTTCTTCATATCTTTTCCTCTCTCTCAGAATTTGTTTGCGCTGTTTCTCAGCATCTCTCTGCCTTAAGTTTAATTTCCACTCATTCTGTACATTAATCTCATAATTCAGAAAGTTACGAGGACAACACATGCAAAGTAAACTGCATCCATTAAATGACAGAAGAGCTTCAGAGGTTGCTATCGCTATCTCAGTCATGATCAACACTGTAATGTCTGCGTTTGGTAGTCCATTCAGCAACTCCTCCATTCCTGCAGTCTGACATGACTAAAAAGTGTTTGTTTTGTCGTGTGTGTAATACTCTGTGGAGAACGGAGAAGCATGCTAACAATGTGGCGTAATGCTGTTTGCGCAGTGTCGTGAGCCAGACGAGCCAGCTGTTTGTTAGCCGTAATGAGTTCTGAGTCAGGTTTCAGATGAACGCGTACTAAGTAATCATCTTCGCAATCCTGAGACGGCACTAACTAAGCAGTGTGAGACTACAGTCTCTGGAGTTTTCACTACTACAGTTTGTGTAAATTGTTTAAGAAACGGTGAAAATGGGCCTTTATTTTTCACCATTTATGATAAATAACAAGGGAGTTTTGAAAGGTGGAAATTGTTTGCATTAGCTGAATATGTAAGCTGCTCTGAATTTAGTACGATAAAGTCTGTATGACCATTACTATTTTTCTGAAGAATACAACACTGGCATGTTTACAGAGGAGAACAAATAAGGAATGTGTAAGATGGAAAAAAGGAAAGAACTCTCTAGAATGTTGCGCTCTGTACTGTTTTCTCAAATCACTGACCTACTTGGAACTTTAGATGCATTTGTTAGTTTTATTGATGTATCCATTCCCTAGTGCATAAAAGGGATGTCAATCCTCCTTTATGAAACAAAAGATCACATTTAAAGGGATTGCATTTATTGTTTTCTTAACTCCTTTGATGGCGCTGGAGGAAAAAAATTTAAATAAATACAAAAAATTAAAACAATGGAGGCCAAAGCCCATTTCCTGCGGAGGGAGGTGGACTTTGAGAGGCACTGGTGTGGCAGTATGACAGATGCCCCGCGTTCTCAGAGTTTGTTATTTTGAGAAAGTGCTGATGGAGAGAGAAAAGCTTCGAGCGTTTGACTGAAGGACACACAGGAAGGCCCGCACGGAGCTGCCGCCCACCTCACACAGACCTGCATGCTCCCTTACTTCCTGTAGCAGAGCAGGGACATGTGCCCCACTTCCTGTCTCAGACTGAATCAACATGACGGCATGAGAGCAGGAAGACAGGATAAAGAGAGGGAGGTACACAGAGAGAGAGTGACGATGTTTGTGTGTGTGTGTTTAGAGAGAAGAAACCGTCACATTTCCTTAGAGTGTGGGGTCACACGGTTCAACTCATAATACAGACAAAGAGGAGAGAGAGGGAGAGAAAAAGAGTGGGAAGACAGTTGGGAGAGAAAGAGAGAGAGAGAGAGAGAGAGAATGAGAGAGAGGGAAGAGGGAGGGAGATAGAACATACAAAGACAGGAAGCATTCCTTCCGGTCTTCAAGGCTGCCTCGAAGAATAAAGCGCAAGGATAACTGTGACCTTCTATGGCCCAGACAGAGAACAACACCACACCTACAGACTGCTAAAAGACTAAATCACACTCCACACATTAGGGGACCAAATACAAACGTGTAATTGATCATTTATTTGACAGATCGCAAAGTTGTGCAGATGAAGTCCCTAAGTTATTGTAACTCACATATCTTGTGTGTTTGAGTGTGTGCTCTGGTGGAGGAAAAGAAACAGGAAGAGATGAATTTTGGAGGAAACAGTTTATTAGTGCAGGACGAAGGGTGAAAATGATAGTAGGGAGTTAGGGTCGGACTTTATTTACACAGTGACCAGTCTTACCAGTTCTCTCGGCAGAAACATGTCTTCCTGTCTGGACACAACCAGACACACACTCTCCCCTTGTCTGGTGCTGCGCAGCATAGACACCAGCTCCTCCTGCGTGCGTCCAGTAATGTCCACACCATTCACCTAAACACACCCAAGCACACATGCACGCAAGCATGAAAACACACACAGACACGCGCGCATGCCCACATACGCACGCACATACATGTAATTATATAGATAATAACATCCAAATTGGAAGGTTATTCTTTACAAGTAATTTCTAAAATCTGAATCAGAAAAAAAATAATATATATTTCTGTTTCACAACACAAGGCATCTGATTTAATTGGGGGGGGGGGGGGGGGGGGGGATCTTAAACAGCTGTCTAAATTCCAACATTTCATTTCAAACTTGTGTTTCAGAATAGTACACACAAGCAGTGTTGGTTAGTGTAACTGAGTCTCAGAGTGTCTCAGAGACAACACTGACCTCCAGGATGCGGTCTCCAGACTGCAGCCTGCCGTCTCGGACAGCTGCACCCCGGGGCAAAATGTTCTTGACCAGGATTGGGCCCGGGCCATGCACGGAAGAGTCTCGGGTTACCACGGTGAAGCCCAAACCCTCTGGACCTGAACACAGAGAAACCAAGAACTACTTAATCTAAGAGAGAGGTGCTGACCTAAACCACAATCTCTGATTTAAAATACTGTATTATGTTTTGTGGTTAACTACGCCTCTGTTTTGGTAACGAGAGAGAGAGGAAGACACAGACCGCAGACATGTAAAATTATACACAGCTCAACATCCTTAGATTCTGCTACACAGCAACAGCCTGTCCTAAACAAACAGTGACAAACCAAGTAATACACACACATACACACACACACCTAATTAAACCCATAGAAACCAACCCCATATCCACATTCACCTGAACACGCATAAAGACTCACACACACACACACACACACACATACACACACACACACACAGACCACATGACCCTGTATTTTTTAAGACTAGGAACATCATATTATACATGCACCCTCTTGCACACGGATAGACGAACAGCACAGATGGTTTCTGATGTATGAGCGCCCTGAAACCTAACCCAGAGTCTTTGACAAACAGCACATTCTCTCAGATTAATAATCTGCCAGAGCATGACGACATGTGAGAATGATACAGTCCCCGTTGCCGCTGTCTGCAGAGACAAGAGCTATTAAAAAGGTGGGAGGTGGCGGTGAGGTGGTCCCTTGATGCTGTGTTGTAGGTATCAGGAAACCTTGACTGCTGCATATTGGTTCCTATGAGTGTGCTGATATTGCCTAGTTGATTGATGGCTGGATTAGAGAGGGGTTTTCACCCACTATAGGACATTGGAGATGCCTATAGGAGAGGGGGAAAAAAGCTTCCATTTGGTGTCTCTGACAGAGATGGGAAAAAGGGAGATGAGAGGAGACGAAGAGGGATGGGAGAGAGAAAGGAAAACTGCTGTCCAACCCTAGAGAAAAGGTGTTTTAAAGGTGTTTTAGGAGGGGCTAGAGGTTTACGGAAATTTAGGACAAAATGCAATCACGCCACGGCACTGTCGTCTGGACTTGTTTTATATTCCGCATTTAGCGCTACTCGTTTATCGTCAGAGGCTTTGTGCTCCTGCCATGAATTCATATCATCAGTAAAGGCCAGATCAATAAGAACCTAATAGACTTTGCACGTGGAAATTATGGCTCCATCCATACAGCCCTGGATTTCGCAGAGCCAAGCAGAGAGTAGAGACAATGGAGAGCTGATTCCAGACAAGAGACACAGAGAGCCAGGGAACAGAGAAGTGTTTCAAGATATGTAGGTTTCCAGGGAAGAGTTCCAGTGAGTCACTATGGCATGGCTATGCACCCCAGACGCTACATGGCGTCAGTTTCAGATTTTAGTCACTAGGCTAAAGTGCCTCATGGATGTTCCAGAGTGGCTGTTCCTGAATTTGGCCCTCTGAACCCTCATTTGCCCTGACAAGTATACATGTTCCAGAACATGCATGCTTGTGGCAGTGGGTGTGTGTGCGGTTGTGTAGACTTAGAGCCAAAGAAACAGATATGTCGCTATTATAACATGCAGAGTGCAACTGCATTACCTTTCTTTAGGTCGATTTTGAGTCTCTTTCCGCCCTTCTTGTTGGTGAAGCCGACCAGTGGGGACAGAGCCAAGCTCTTCTTCATTAAGGGGCTGTCGTTTTGGGTGTGGGAGCTGGTCAGGGACGAGCCCTGAGACCTGCTGTCCTGGGGTTCCGCCTGCCGGCCCGAGGGGGACCCCATAGGCTTAACTATGGGTTTAACTTTTAGGGGCGGAGGGTCCTTGGTTTTGGTGGTGCCGTCATGGCTCTCTGAGGTAAAAAGCTGACCAATCAGATTCTTCTCGTAGCGTTCCTTGTTGCTGACAGGAAGCACCTCCAGTCGCACGAGCGGGGAGCGCATGGCCTGTCGGAACACTTCCTGTGACCTGTGAAAAGGGCGGTCGCTCATCACATCAATACACTGATTCAACAATTATGACACAAACTATTACACGCTAACCAAATCAAATCAATTCCAAAGTGCAACATAAAAAACCGTTAGCAGACAACAGCATGTGAATTCACTTTAATGTCAACATCCCTTTAATGTTAATGAAGGTTTTAAGGGATAACCTTTAATGACAATTTTTTTTTCTACGTACTTTATTATCCTCATGATTTGTTTTAAATTATTATTTTTTTCTGTTGGTACTGAGTTCTTTTGTTTCTTACTATTAATCATTAACGGCATAATTTATTATTGAGATGACATGGTGAGAGAGGCTACATTCCCCTCATCACTCAGACTGTGTCTTATCTCAAAATTTCACCATAGTTCATCCTCACAAAACCAAATGAATGATGAAGTCGCGTGGCAAAACTATTAGTGGAGTATTGTATCCACTACATAAAGCTCATTCATTTCAAAGGGACTCTGAGACAGCCTGATTAGGGGTTATGAATGATGAGGAGTGCCTTAATACAAAAACGAGAAAGTCATTTCTATAACTCAATTATTTTTGGTTTTGGTTTTTTTTTGTTGGGTTGTTGTTGACTAATTCAATTTCCAACTCACCTATCCATCTTCAGTTTAATACCAAGATTAAAAGATGCTTCGATTAAATGTGACTAATTCAGTTAGGAGCAGTCTGAAGCGTAATGTGAAATACGTGTATGCTGATGTCTAATATAAATGTGATATGTGTGGAACACTTGCACCAAGCAAAGCCCTTTCAACAGGAACATCAGTGTCTTATCTGGGCTTTAATAATGCATCTCAAATCAAACAGCCTCCAACAGACGTGAGCTTGTTCTCACGAAATATAACCGCAGTGTTCAAGAGAAAGAAAAAAGATAGACGGAGATGAAACCGGCTCATTCCGTTTATCTTACCATGTCGTCTGTGCTTTATTTATGGAGGGCAGAAGACAAAAGCATTGAACATGGTCACAGTGGTACAGAATGTCAAGTGTAATAATAATCAGTATGACTGTGTGGCACAAGGCAGAGATTATTCCGTTCCGGATTAAGGGAAAATTCCCACGTGCGGCCCAAGGAGAGGTTAAAATGACTGTGTCCGAAGAATGAACTCAAAAACAGTCATTTAAACACATGCTCTTCCACTGCTTCTAAAGCCTGACCAATGTTACAATAACCATAAACGCAGGCAATCTCAGTGGACTCTGAGTAAACTGTCTATTTTCACAGATATGATACAGCACAGTGTTCAGAGAGAGAGAAAGAGAGAGGGAGAGGGAGAGAGAGAAAGGTGAATGAGAGAGGCCAGACAGTGACAGACATTCCAACAATAGCAGTGAAGAGCAGATCTCTGAGCAGGAGACTCACTGTGCAAAGGTTCTGTCCATCAACTCTGTGTCATTGATTTTGACAATACACTCGTCCTCCTGAAAGATTCCTTCTCTCTTTGACCGGCTGTTCTCCTCCACACCCCGAATGTGCAGGCCAAGAGACCTGAGACAGAGAAAGGGAGAGAGAGAGAGAGAGAGAGAGAGAGAGAGAAAGAGAGAGAGAGAGAGAGAGAGAGAGACAGAGAGAGTGAGAGAGAGAGAGAGAGAGACAGAGAGAGTGAGAGAGAGAGAGAGAGAGAGAGAGAGAGACAGAGAGAGAGAGTGAGAGAGACAGAGAGAGAGAGAGAGAGAGACAGAGAGAGTGAGAGACAGAGAGAGTGAGAGAGAGAGAGAGAGAGAGAGAGAGAGAGACAGAGAGAGAGAGAGAGAGAGAGAGAGAGAGACAGAGAGAGAGAGTGAGAGAGACAGAGAGAGTGAGAGAGTGAGAAAGAGAGACAAAGAGATGGAATACAAATCAATGATATGATCAAAAATCAACGACGGAAAACATTTGTCAAAGTTTTACTTCGATGCAGAATAAGTAAATGTAAATGTGTAAATGTAATGCATTGCTGTGATTGCCACACAGAAACATAATTAAGCCGCGTGATTACTCCACACCTAACACTGAAGTATAAATATATACAATATTATGCTTTGACAGAATGCCACTGAGGGTTCAACTCACTATTTTAATACAAAGCCTTCTCTCACTGCCCTCTTAGCAGTACGCACACAGACACACACACACACACACACACACACACACACACACACGTACACACAGAAAAACAAACTCTGTGCCTCCAAAACAAGACAGCAGCTCTGACACTGAGCGATAAAGACTATCTGCCGGCAGAAACTCATAAAACAGCCAAGCGGCCTACACACCGCACGCTGAACCACACATTAATCCCCAACCCAACATCATCGCACACAATGACACAGGGAAAAAAAAAAGCTATTTACTCTGAGTCCAAAAGGAAGACCTCGCTCACAAATACATTATATCAATATACAGCGTTATTGTTAGACTGTGCTGCAGCATACAAATGATCTGAGATAAGTTTGGGGAAAGGCCGACTGAGAGCAGAGAAGTCATTTGGGGGAAACGACAATAGCTCTTTGTGCCAAGCCTGAAATGAAACTGTCTCTAAACAACACTGTGCAGCAGACGAGGAGGTGATACCTCATTCAGCTCAGGGCTAAAGAGTGTGTGTGTGTGTGTTTGCGTGTGTGTGTGTGTGTGTTTATTTGTGCAAGTGACAGTAAGAGAGAGAGACAGAGAGAGAGAGAAATACAGAAAGTGAGACAGGGAAAGAGAGCAAGAGAGAGTGTGAGTGAGTGAGTGAGTGAGTGAGTGAGTGAGTGAGCGAGTGATATAGAGAAGAGGAGAGAGTGTGTGTGTGTGTGTGTGTGTGTGTGTATGTGTGTGTGTGAGTGAGTGAATGAAAGAGGGAGACAGAAGATAGAGAGTTCTACTATTCCTTGACTCTTGTAATAAAGAGTTTCTCAAGATCTGGGAAAGCCGAGCGCAGCAGGAGATGTAATAACTTGACTGCTTATAATTCCAGACTGTCCTAGAGCAGAGTTCCTATGAAAAAGTCGGCAACACCAATGACAAGATGAATGACAGGGCTGCTTCTGCTTATTCTGCACTGCCACACACACTTACATCCACACACACGCACGGGCACACGCACGCACACACACGCACGCACACACACGCACGCACACACGCACGCACACACGCACGCACGCACGCACGCACGCACGCGCACACACGCACACGCACGCGCACACACGCACGCACACACACGCACGCACGCACATACACCCGCAAACACAAATGCGCGCACGCACACACATACATCCACACACACGTGCACACACACACACATACATCCACACACACGTGCACACACACACACATACATCCACACACGTGCACACACACACACACACGTGCACGCACGCCCATGCACATGCACATGCACACACACACACACACACACATCACGCACACACACACACACACACACACACACACACCCCTTAATACAATTCATTTCCTCTTCCAAACTGCTATTTGTATCCTGCAGAAATATGACTTCCCAGAAACCGATTCCAAAAATAGAACAGCTAATCAAATTTCAATAATGTATAAATAATTACTCTGTATTCTCATTCAGCAATTCTCATTCGACAATACAGTCACAGACTATTGAGGGGAAAAAAACCCCAGTTACTTGGTTATACATTACCACCTTTCCAGTAATAAAGAGAAAGCAAAGGAACAGAAGGATAAACAGCAGAATGACTCATTTGATTAGTAGCAGTGCCACATCAGTAGTGCAATCTGGAAGAAATCAGCATTGTGTTGTTACAAGAGGTCACCACCCCCAAAGCCTTTCTTCTCTCATCTGCGAATACTTTAAATGTGCCAAACCCCATCCAGCCAGGCCCTGCTCTGACGACTAACCAGGCTGCTGGTAAACAGGCATGCTTTACCTCACAGTGCGCTGGTGTTGGCCTGTTTGCACCTCGCATGTGTAAAACAGCATATGGGAAATGGTAGGCTGGGGGGGCAGTAACCGGGCAGGGAGGAGGGCATAAGGGCATGCAGTGAAGGATCTGAGACTCGACAACATGACACGAAAGCTGAGCCCTTCCAGGCTTTATGGGATGACTTGTCTCTCTCTCTCTCCTCTCCTCTCTGTGAATCTTCCCTCAAACTGACCCAGCTGCTTTACTGGCCTGAGAACCCTTATCTATTTACATTCACGTGTTCTCTGTCTCCCATCGAAAAACTCCTATGATTACATGACATTACAGGCCAATGAAAAGTTTATACTGGTTTGAATAGTATACTTTTCCAGAAGTTGGACAGAACACAGAGCAGGTGAGCTGGTTGTTCCTGTGACAAATTGGCTTTGTGGGCATTGCTGAGGTAGAATTCCATTCTCATAAAGTCAAAATGGTCTAAAACATTACAAAGCGTCCGGGACCCTCTGACCCCCGCTCTTAACTTTGATCCTCGCTCATCTCCTCCCGCAAAATATCTTAATGAGTTTCCCTGAGCCCATACTACTGTCTAACCCTTTGACCCCTGAACCTCAAAATCCAGCCCATTCTCCTTCAAAGAGAGCTGCATCTTCTAATGACGCTCCCCCACAAAGGCCGGGCCGCTAAAGTGAGCGTGTCTAAAGGGACTCCCACTCAGCATGAGCTGGAAAATCCCCATTCCTGCACACTCTCCCGACTTCTTCGACCTCTTTCTCTCTCTCACTCTCTCTCTCTCTGTGGCCAAAACTAACAAACAAATACACAACAGGGGTGCAGATGCACGTGGCTTTAGAATAATTCTGGGTTCATAAATAGTGCACAGAATAGGACAATGACTTTAAAAATACCCATTAATATTTTGACAGGCAGGATGACAGATGGCTATATATATATAAAAAAAAACAGAAAGCAAGAGATAATAATACAGTACAAGAGAAAAGAAGAAATGTTTAAGAAATTAGGAGAGAGAACATGGAGAGGTAGCTAAGAGAGAGAGAGAGAGAGGTATCCACTTACCTTCCACTCAGTGAGGAACAGTAAGGCACTACATGTATCCCAAGAGGCCCCTGCTCTCCAGAGATTTCTACTGTCCTCGTCAGACTGCTGCTCAGAAACACACACGCACGCACACACACACACACACACACACACACACACACACACACACACACACACACAGGTTAGTGAGACATTTAGATTGCCAAACAGGACAGTGGTAAGAGGCACAAACTCACTCTGTGCTTTGTCTGTGTGTTGTCCGACGAAAGGCTGAGTTTGTACTGCACTATGTCTGGACATCATTCTCAGTCCCAGCGTGTGAGCCTGTTTTTCTACACTCACTGCTAAATACTTTCCATGATGTCTGCATTTCACACTAATTCTCCCTGTTCCTGTTTTTTTTTTTTTTCCCTTCTCTTTTTTCCCCTCAGAGTTTAATATTTTTGGCATGGTTTGTGATTGCACAGTGGGTAAGAGTAGATCAGAACAACCCCATAATTCAAATTTCTGCTACTGCTTGGTAATTACGATAATACAGTCTTTGCATTTAAAACCAAAGATCCTAAGCTGGGGCTTCTTTTTGGGTTGTTCATAATGATCAGAGACTCGCTTATTCAACCCAAAGAGAAATAACAAGAGGTTTGTTTGTCCCAAAAGATTAAACTATGACACGCGTGGCCCACAATGTGGCAACAGAGTTTTGAGGTTTTGTGTTGATGTCTTGAACTAAGATAAGATTACCTTTATTGTTCCCACAGGGGAAGTTTTGTCTCGGACACACTTCAGCGCACAAATTTAGTCGCAGTTTCACACTGTTAAATGGTTAAATTGACTTTCTCAGTTCTCTTGTCCTGAAGCGTTTTCCTGTAGCACTCCAGAAGAGGAGTCCAGCAAAATCACTCGCTTGGTGTGCAGCGTTAATGAGTTTATCAGGCTGACCACACGCATGTGCCTCTCCTCATTAATCCTGCTCTGACCTTCCTTCTTTCTCTCCTTTTCACCCTCTTTTTTTCCCCTCTAATCAACACGGCCACGCTAATTGGCTGAGAGCTGCTTTTGTGAGCTAAGTGTCAAGGAGGGTGTTTGGACGCGTTGAGGCGCTAACACAGGAGAGATGTCTGCTGAGGCCCTCACAGCTCAGCACTGATAAAACAGGCAGGAGAGATAACTCTGTCTGTCTGTCTGAGTGTGTGTGTGGGGAGCATTTCAGCAGAAACACAGAGAGAGAGAGACAGAGAGAGAGAGAGAGAGAGAGAGAGAGAGAGAGAAAGAGGGAGAGAGGGAGTGAAAGTGGGAGTGAAAGACAAAGAGGGACAAAGAGAGAGAGGGAGAGAACACGTATGTGTGTGTGTGTGTGTGTTTGTTGGAGTGACAGAGAGAAACAGAGGAGGAGAGAGAAGAGAGAGATGGGAAGAGAACGAGAAAAATAGATAAAGAACGAAAAGCGAGAGGGAGACGGAAAGAAAAAAAAAAACAGATAAAGAGAGAAACACCAGGGGTACAGAGGTAAGCAGAAGAACAAACAACAACAAGGACAAAAAAAGCAGCTCGCCTCAGTGCTCAGTAATTCTTCTGAAGTGCAGCTTCATCAACTCTCCAGAAGTTTCTGTTAATCAAGGCCAGACAAAATATAAAATATCAAAGAGAAAGATCTCCTTGAGGAGTGGCGAAGGAGGGAAAGAATTAATTAGCAGACTAATGAAAATCGCCCGCATTAAAATGAGGGGGGAAAAAATAACCCCTGCACCCCTTCAACTAGCTCTTCAATCTTTTCCCCACTCCTGCTATTTGTGCCATTGCTTTTTCTCTTTCTCAGTTGGACATCCCGCATTAACAGACGAAAATAAAGAGGGGGGGGGGGGGGGCCGTCTCGTTGGCTGCAAAGATGAGGAGTTGAGGATGAAAGGCGGATGCTGAAGTGGAGGGGGGGGGGTTAGAGGAGACAGAGACCCTGGTACAGGTGTCCTTTTGGTTTATCCCCTATTCTCAACAGCCCAGTGAAAGAGAATAAAAAGCGGACGACATGACAAAAAAAAAATGCATTAACCAAAGCGCACTGCTTTTAAAACCCTGTCTTCAAAGTGCGCAGCCTGGGAGCTTTAGTAGACTACGAGACAAACAATGACAACAAAGAGAGCGCTGATGAAGACTAAAACGTCACGTGTGAGAGTGAAGTGATTCAGTATGGAGACGTGTATAGAAGAGATCTGGAGGAAATGGGAGGCAATTTGATTGAATAGTCTACTATTTGAATACAGTTGTCATTTCTCTGAAGGAGTCGTACTGAGTGTTGATGACATAAGCCTTTGGGAGGGGGGCCCCTGAGAAACGGAGAGAGAGCCGGTGGAGAAGGTGAAGAGAGGTAAACGTGTACTTTTGTGCATTTAAACTGGACTCGCTCGCCTCGTTTCGTTCGAATGATTCTCTCTTTTCGGCGCCGGCTTCAACGGGCTCCCAGACTCAGGTATTCATCACGACGCCCTATTCCACTAACGTTAGTGTCAGATACTTCTCAAATCCAAGCTTTCACACTCTCTACACCACTTTTCTACACACACACACACACAAATACGATGCTCACCATGATACAGGCAATGTCACAGATAGGTGATGTCACGTCTATTCGTGTCAAGATTAGAGCAAGACTTGGGTATTATTCATAAGACAGCTCAAAGCTAGTCATATTATTATCACATACGTATAGCCTATTATAAGGTTTCAAAGATATGAAACACAACCATTTGACTTTGGAAACGCAGAACCTATATATCTAATAATATATATCCTAATTAATCCTTATAAAAACTGTGCCAAGTCACAAAACATCCAGACATGTTGTACTGCTGCTCTCATCTACAGCCTAAACAGGAAAAGCTTCAACTCCTTCCCCCAATATATGTGTGTGTGCAATGCCATTGTGGCCAAAACTACATCCAGAAAAGCCCAAATCTCTCTGGCTGTGTGTAATTAATTTTCTCTGTCTCGGGAAACACACACATACACATACACACACAAACAGAGCCCTTAAGCAGCTCTGATCCGAGTCTGGTGTGTGTGTGTTTTGTGTGATGCTGTCACTCAGGCTCTGAAAGGCTGAAAGGCAGAATGGGGGGGGGGGGAGTGATGCTGGTCACCACCGTGCTCTTATATTGATTGTCCTGACAGTGATGCTGTCACACTGGGGCTCTAATCCAGTCTAATGTTGTGGCCTGATACCAGATTGAGAAAGAGACAGAAAAAGAGATCTTTTCACGGCTGATATTACCCTTCACTCCAGAAATGATTTGGTCGATATAATCCAGCGTTAGAGCTTTTGGTTTGAAACTGCTGCAGATGCAGGTATTATTTGAGTATGGTAAAGAGGCCTATCTGTCTTATCGGTATTAATCTATAACAAAATTAAAAGTCACAGAGGCATGTCTGAAACACATCCCTGTGATTAAATCAAGATTTGAGAAGTGAGAGTTTCACATTTAAGTGCCTAAGGCAGACTCAGGGGTGGGGGTTAAAGAGCAAGTCTCTTTCTCTCTCTCTCTCTCTCGCACTCTCTCTCTTTCTTTGATAACGAGGATTGTTATCAGAGTGTGTGTGTGATTGGCGGATGGCGTGATGAGAAGGCTGGGTGATAAACTGCCATCACTCTGTCCGAGCCCAAAGGGGCTGACACAAAGAAGGGTGATAAGAACTCACGATCCAAAATCCCCCGCGCCCTAACCTCCCCACGTGCTAAACTTTCCCACCTCACCCCAAAATCCTCCCCATGAGCTAGACACCCCTCCCTTCCCAAAACCACCCGACCAGCTCCATGCCAGGCATGACTGAGTTGATGAGAGAGAAAGAGGGAAGCAGGGAGAGAGAGATAGAGAGATCCAGACTGTGTGACAACCAGGGAAAATCTGAAATCTTTTCAGTCTATTACATATGAGCGCATGCATTTGACCTTTCCAATAGATCTGCCAAAGAGAGGAGAGTAAGAATGATACGCCCTCAACTTGCCTATACCTTTCAAGCTTGTATGCGCCTATGTGTTTGTGCATGTGTCTGATACAAATTGTCCATGCTTTTAAATGTTTATTGTTAGGATTTCAAACAGCCGAAGGCATTCAGATTATTTGTTATTTAAAGTGTTTCTGTAGGTGACCCTTTAAAAAAAAGAGCTTGCAGCCAAACCTGCGACAGGCTTCTAAAATATTTACACTCGTGGCCGTACTCATTTCTCCCCTCTTTTTTCAATTTCAAGGGTCGTTTCCCCTTTGCAGTAAGCGCTAAGCATCGCTTATGTTGTGGAGAAAAATAAAACGCTATTGCGCCATGCTCCATGGTTACGGCAGGTTGCCATGGAGAGGCACACTCGCGTGAGTGAGGTGATGCAGTGATTCTGGAACAGTGCTGGAGTAGGTGATGACCTCATCGGCTCTCGACTGTCCAGCAGCACCTCCGGTGCTTTAAAGTCCAGACTCGCTCCTCTTCCGCCAGGTCACAGCTGCAGGCTGTCCTCCCAACGCCGCCGTGTTAAGTGCCACAGGCCAGAACTGAGCCGAAGGTAAGGCCAACCAAGTTAACCACTACGAGTCTGTTTAATTCATCTGCTACACTGCAAATGAGGACAGGCCAGATGGGATCAATTCACTGGTTTTGTTTATGGTGTTGTTATTTATTTTTGAAAGTGGTGGCGATACATCTGATGGCAGCAGGGTATTCGTCATGTGGTTTTGCCTACAGCCTTGTCCCGGCCATTGTACCGTGGCTTTGGTGTCATGTTTCCCTACAAAACCCTGGATGAACACTTGTGTCACCTGACTGAGGTGCTGAACATGTGTGCTGGCGGCTTACTCTGCTCTGTCTGGCGCTATAACAGACCAAATGCTGTGACCTGGGAGAGACAGACAGAGTCGAGTGTGCTGGAAGTGCTGATGTCCTGTGCTCAGTGAGGGTTCTAATATCTCTCTCATGTTCTCGGAGGAACAAAGGAAGAGGTCGCTCCTAATCCCAGACTAGCTCATTAAACAGTGAAAAAAAAAAAAAAAAAGGCCCTCGTCGCTCTGATTTATTCACATGTTTGTTTGTGTGGTTAACCCCGTTTCTCTCGCCTTTTGTAGTTGTTTAATGATTTATCATTTTATATGCAAGTTCAACGCAGCCTTGATCTTTTCCACTCATTTTGACTCAGAATGCCTGTTAATGAGAAGGAGAGAGAGACGAAAGGAAAAAAAAAAAACAAACAGGAGAAAGGATACAAACACTGCTCTCTCTCTCTCCCTCTCTCACACACACACGCACACACACACACACACACACACACACACACGCAGACACGCACACACACACACACGTATACCGACACACAGCAGACACTCAGGTCTTACTTTAGGGTGAATGGGCTTGTTTTGTTGGTAGACGCATCTGTGGTGTGCGTGTCTGTGGCTCCTCCTCTTTCAGTCAGTGTGTGGTTCACCCCCTAAACAAAACAAACACATTACAATGCTCATCATGTCAGTCACAGCTCAGTGTACTGTAAGAGCCACTGTTACCTCTGGCCTTACACATATACATCCACACACAGTCCACATTCACGGTGCACAAATATACAGGAATATGTTCAAACTCAGTAGATTATAATATTGTTCATTAAAAACTGTAAGGTGTAGTGAAAATGTAGGACTTATGTGATATATACCATATAGCCTCTGAACACGTTAGTGTATAATTACATCAGTAATGACTCTCATGTCAGAATGTGTGTTGTCTGAACACTGGATACAGTAATTATAGAAGCAATAAGATGTAATGATTCTGTATGCTGGTCTGTGCACATTATGAGAGAGAGAGAGAGAGAGAGAGAGAGAGAGAGAGAGAGAGAGAGAGATTCTGTGTGTGTGTGTGTGAGAGTGTGTGTGTATGTGTGTGTACGTGTGTTTGTATGTTCATTAGTAATTACTTGCAGGCTGTGATATCAGGCTTCACTTCAGTAACTGTGTACATATGTGTGCATATGAGTGTAAAACAGTAATGACATGTCTATAGTATACTAATGTGTACAGGGAGGGTCAGTCCAGCTAAAGAAACAGTTGCCATGTTGCTTAGGGGTATGTGTGTGCATGTGTGCATGTGAGTGTGTATGTGTAATACAGAAGAGATGTCTACGGGGAGGGTCAGTCAGACAGAAAAAACAGTTGTTATGCTGTGTAAAATATGTGTGTGTGTGTATGTGTGTGCGTGTGTGCGTATGTGTGTGTGTGTTTGTGATATAGCAGACACGTCTCCAGGGAGCATCAGTCAGACTAAAGGAGCAGAAACAATGCATCATGGTGGCCTTCACCCGTGACAGGAAGTGTAGCAGGGGTCAGCGCAGCCAGAAAGCCCTAATGTACTTCTCTGTGCCCTTTGACCCTGTCAGATTCCTGCTGCCAGCTGAATCCCTGATCTGGGAGCTGCATCTCAGACAGCAACAAGAGGGCTTTTGGGCTTTGGGCCACAGGTTAGGGTCTGAGGCACACAGCCTATGTGAGAAAGAGCACTTCATACCGACAAACACTGAAATACTAGTCTCTATCCATGGCTCTGCTTCCAATACATGACTATGTCTACAGGTCAGGAAATAATTGGAATAGAAAACCCATATAGTAATGGTCTATTTCTCAAAACTGAATTATATGAAAGAAGGGAAAAACAATAGATAATAGAAAACGGAACAAAAATCCCAAGGAAAAAACATAGGAATAGAATAAATGCGAACGAAACCTTAACTACCAGAACTCAACGCAAACCGACCGGATCCAATCTGACCAAACGGAGTTGAACAGAACAGCAGAGAGCAGTGCCTTTCTCTGCCCTGCATGTAGACGCTGGACGTCAGAGCCACAGCGGGCATGAGGCAGAGGTCAGAGAAGTGCGGAAGAGAGGGGTAATCATACAGAGGTCTGGATCAGAGCCTGATTGGTCTCACCTGAGTCGATTCGGCTGAGGAGCACGGGGGCGAGAGCGTAAATGTCTCATTTCGCCGCGGCGTAGAAATCAATTCTGTTTGTCTGCTTAATGTCTGTGCCGATGCAGTCCCTCCTAACACGCCCCCCGCTCTCAAACCACGCTGCCGAGATTAGTGAAGGCCCCAAATCAAACAGCCCCTAACACCAAGTACCTTTACTGTCCTCACAAAGCACGTTTTCATTACAAATCACAAAGAGATTTGTTGCAGCAATTAATGAGACAAATACGGCCATGCTTCATAAAAGCTTAAATTACCACAGCTTCTATCGGGGAGCTCTGGGATATAGCAACGCCTACCTTTTAAGACTAATGTGAACCAGCAAACCATTAACAGAGCAGTGACAACTGACTGCATGTTTGATAGGGAGCAGAATGCCGTTAGCTTGCCTGCATTAATGAGGCGTAACGGTGTCCTTACACCAATCAAGACAATTAAAAACACGTCTCAAACAAGTACGGACGGCCTGATGCGTCTCAACAATACATTTTAATTATGTCTTGTGAGGAGTCCATTCTTCACGGAGGTTTTTACGACGGTTTTTGGTCATGTGAGCTTCGGATATGACTGATAACAGAGTGAGCTTACTGCTCTCCGTGCTTTGTTTTCCTAATCGTTCTGTTTGGACCTTTGATTCGTGAAAAGACCATTCCAAAAAAATATATTAAAGGGAAGGTTTTGTGACACTAGACAATAATGAGATCACGATAAAGGCACCACGGAGATGAAAGGATGACCAAACAAGTCCTGGGCTCCAATCATCACTGCTGTGTAGTGTCTTGTCTTCACATGGACTAGCATCTGTTCACATTCAAGATGTCTCTAGATATTATCTAAATGTGCCTTCAAAGAGAATAATTTAGCTGCATTCCACGTTTCACGCTCATTAAGTCATATGGATTGTGAGTACTTGGGTTGGAAATCCATCGCGGTGGAAAGTGAGGTTCGTTTTAGCCTAAAACGAGTGAGTGTATGGTCCAGAGAAGACTAATATGTGTAAGAAAGGGAGATCCAGGGGATTTTGGATAAATCAATGTGGAGAAGGAAAAAAAACACTGTGAAATCGTTCATGTCCATAAGCCATTATGTTCACATTAAAATGTAATTATCTCAAATGATGTTCCAATTGCCACAAACAGTACCTTTAAGACCCTGTTCATTTGCTGAACCAAGCTATATAAATAAAGAAATATTTTTGCTTTTTCAGCACGTCCAGGACTCTCTGTTCATACATAAGTAATTTATTTGGACCGCTGTAACAGCCGACAGTGCTGCACCTTAACAGTCACACTTCTAAAAGACAACAAACAGACAGCTCTGACACCCGTGACGACACACCAACACACCCTGCCCAGGACCAAGACAATTCGATTCATTCCTTGCTCCAATATATATGCTCTGAACAACTACCATCATCTAGCTCAAACTCCTCTTCCTCACTGTGCCAGACACAAACAAACAAAAAAGACCATCTACTCATATGCTGCCTTATAAGCAAGCTCTAAAAGTGTCTTTCCCCTAAGGAAGATCTGAATTATCTCTGTAGAGAATGAAACAAGAAAAGCTACTCTGTGTTTTTTAACTATTAAACCCAAAGGGTGAGAGACTTGAAAAATACTCCCAGTGCAATTAGCACAATGTGACCCATCTCTCACAGGGGTATGTGACTAACGACATAAGGGGAAGAGCTATATCAGAGAAAGAAACCTAGGCAACAGAGACCTCCTGTTGGTGAGGTCATGGAGAAGGTAAATGTGATATCTATGCTTTGCTTTGACCTCTTCAAATAATACAACTGTCAGCACTCTTGGATTGATAGCCAAAAGTGTAAATACGTTGTTTACCAGTGAGAATACTCTGAGCTATGGAACAAGCCACGAAAATAAATTATATAGAGGGTTCAGACTTAGCTTTCATACGTAATGTGTCTTCATACAACAGCAATGATTTTACGAGATAAAAGTACTTGATATGAGACAAGAGAAACAAATTGAAAATGCTCAGCTGACTTGTTTAAATTCAAAATTTCGAATTTTGCTGTGCTTGAATTTCAGAACTTTTTTTTAAGCAACACATGCTCACAGACCTAAATTAAGCAATAAGGAGAGAAATGCAGAGAATATCCCTAACCAAAGCTTCACCTCATCTCACTTATTCAAAAACGAGAAAGAGTGAGTTAGGCCAGGAGACACTTCTTTTCCTCGACCCCACTTATTCCTCAGAAAAGGCCAAGTGACACTCTGAACAATTACACAGTCGTTACCTCAGTCAGGGCCTGAGAGAAGAGACAGTAGTGTGAGAGAGGAACCTCACTCAGAGCATTAGAGCACCATAACCCTGTCATTACACACCAATACACACTCACTGTCTCCACACATGCACATACACACGACTGACACACTCACACAAACACTAGCACAGAGAGAGAGAGAGAGAAAGGAAGAAAGAAAGAAAGAAAGAAAGAAAGAAAGAAAGAAAGAAAGAAAGAAAGAAAGAAAGAAAGAAAGGAAAGGAAAGCCAAAGCGTTGACACACTAATGGCACTTGTGAACCATATAATTTCTGGATCTTCATTTGGGTGCAGTGATGTCCTGATTAGGATCTAAGTGCTGTAAGGAGTCTATGAGAACACCAGCGCATTTCAGTTCTTTAATTGTCCGGCCCCTCTGCTGAACAAAAAGCCTCCTTTCTTTGTCACCTTTTTTCTCCCCCGCTTGTTTTGACTGAACTCTGAAGAGGACTGTCACTGCTTAAGTATGTAACACTCTGAAACTATTAAGTGTGCATTAAGGATGGATGAAGTCTGTGCAAAGACAGGTTCTTCTGTTCTCCTAATGGACAATTTAAATAAGATGAATTTTGTTGTGTCTATTATTTTGTCTGAGGGCAGTGATCTGCTGTACACTTTTATCCACTTTCCATTTTATCCATTTCCAAGGTATATGAAGTACTGTTATAAAGTCATGATTTCTTTCTCTTTTTTTCCTGAAGTCAGATGATAAACTAATCCAAAGTCTAAAAAGTGCAATTTCTTTAAAATGGTCTCCTAGTGCAAGACACACAGGGAAATGAACTCAACTAAACTACCAAGAAATTTGGGGGACATTGTCTCTCCTTTCCTGAGTCTTGGGGAGGCTGTGCATTCCAGTAGAGTCCAGATTGGAGATTTAGTTTCTGGTCGAGCTTTGGGACTATGGGAGTTCCTGGTGGATCCAGTTCAAAGCCAGGCGAGACAATGGCTGAACTGGACAGAGGACCTGATTGAAGCCTGTGCTCTTACTCAGAGATGCAATGCTTAAAGAGCAACGGTGCAAGGGAGAGAAATGCTGAGGCAAACCCTGAGAAATCGCACGCGAGCTGAGCAGCTGTTCATCCCGTGTTGGGATAGGGGTGGCCAAAGCCCCGCTATCGGGACCGCTGAACACAAAAGACATGTCATGAGTTCTCACAGTAACACAGGGTCTCTTGTCAGCTCCCCCCTTGTTCGTACAGGTGAAAACACACTCGCACACAGACGTAAACACACACTCACTCTCGGTCTCTCTTTTCCCTTCCTCGGTGTTGCGCTTAACCCTTCATCAGCGAAAAGTGCTAGTTTAATTACCCCCACTGGGCTGCAGAGAGAAGGACTTGGCGGAATTGATGTTAATTGGGGGTTTGTGAATGAGAGGCAGTTCGATTAGGGCGCAGAAACATTTTTAATTTGAGCGCTTGTATCCTTTTAAGTATAATTTCAAAGCAGTGTGAGAGGTGCGTGTGTAAGCACGTCAGGCAGAAGCTTTCTGTCAGGCGACAGCGAGCTCCCCCGAGCCACGGACATAATGAGATAGCTGAGCCCTCAAGAACTTTCATTCGGCGTCGCCCGTTAGCATGTTAGCATCTGGCATCAAACAGAAACGTAAGGGGCAGCAAACTCTGTCGCACACACACAACCCAACTGGGAACTCCTGGGGTGAAGTGAGGGAACTAGAGATTTTTTGTGATGGGAAACATGAGGAGATGTTGTAAACGTGCATGGCTCTCCCATGCTGTAGTTCGAGTGACATCACACATTTAAGCAGCTTGATGGGTGTAGTCTGAAACCAACACCCTGTCTTACTTTTACAGTTGTCCTGGATTTAACCAATTGAAAATACAGTTCCAACCCACTCATACCAGATTGTGTTACAACAGTGGATGTCAACCTGGGCAGAACAGTCAGTGTGTAGGATCTGGAATGCACATTCCCTGTAGTGCTCACTGTAAGAAGAGACACATTTGTCCAGTTAAATTCCCTGTTCATCACAGACCTGAGCTGAACAACTGGACCAAGAGCTCCTTAAATATCTTAACAACACTTGTATTTCCGGTATGTACCAAAACATAGGGGACTACAACAGAATAAAGTCCATAAACTGGACTGCTCTAATCATCTATCTATGATATAAAATGTTACTATAGCAGTGGAGGGGCATTGCATATATACATATACGTGCACATATTCAAACGCCAACAAATCCAAAGCTTAAAGTCTATAAACTGACCTTGTCGGTCACCAGCTGCTTAACTTGTTTAGTCATGTTACCTACAACCCAATGCAATAATGCTTAATGAAAAAAATAAATGACAAAAAAACCACCACTTCTGAGGACCTGCAAGCTAAGGATTTCTGTGTGGTACTCATTTCCCCTAACTCCACTGGCCTGTCTAACAGAGCTCATTAGAGCCATACTGACTGAATGTCAGAGATGGCCACACACAACTGGGACATCCTGGGACGTCCTTTGGGAGAGCCAGAGAAAACAAGAAAAAAAAAAGAAAAAGAAAAAAAGAACAGACACTTCCAAAAGGGAGGTCGATTCTATCCACTGACCACCTCAGAGATTTAGATGACCAGAGGGGCAGGAGAGAGAGAGGTGCTCATGCTCTCTCTGTGACCACTCGACACACACCACAAAGCGGTTTCATGAAAAACATGCTTAATTGGCTCTTGGGGGAGCAAGAAGATGAACTGAGAGCAATAAAAACAGAGAGACAGGGACCGAACTTTCCTGTCGTTCATAACCATCACCACCAGGATTCTGAAAGCTGACTAGCATTTCCTTTGGTTATATAATCTAGTCCTTATCTATCTTTTCCATTGCTTTAAATTGAAACTGGAGATGAGAGTGCGAATGTTGAGTTGAGAGCAGGCAACTGTGAAACTCACGGAAAATGAAATGCATACAATACTGTTATCTGTCACAGAAGGTCATATGCATTTTAATATTCTCACTTCAAGTTTTTAGTACTTCTCTCTGAAGAGAAGTCAAGCATAATGATTCCAACTCCTACAGACTTTCATGACTGGTCTTAGGCCAACACTTCCCCCACCACATGAAAGAGCTTCAAACGACAGACTGGAATCTGAACTGGGCGCTGGGTCAAGAAAAGAGACACCTGACTAAGCTATCAGAAATCCCTCAGTGACCTGAACACAATCCTCACATCCCTCCCCAACCCCACCCCTCCACCTCTTTCTCTATTTTTCACTCTCTTTCCACCCGGAAAGCCTCTGCTGTCTAACCCCCTCTCCACCCCCCCCCCCCCACCCCCACCCCCCAATCCAATCATCCTGCTATTGGCTGCCCTCCCTGTATCATACCAAATCTAGCAAGGGAAATAGGGGAAAACCATAAATGCAGCATCAAAATACAGCAGACTAAAGCACATGCACCATATTCCATTATGTCTGTGCGTGTGTGTGTGTGTGAGAGTGAGAGAGAGAGAGAGAGAGAGAGAGAGAGAGAGAAAGGGGGAGACAGAGGGGGGGCAGAGGGTGTAAGTTGGTGCAGAGCCACAGGTGTAGCAGTGCTGGAGGAAAATAAACCCTCTTAAATACAATAAAAACACACAGAGCTTGTCCTGGTAGGGCTGCTAGGCAACACAGAGGAGGAGAAAAATGAAGGCAGGAGGGGACAGGGTCGCAGGTGCAGGAAGGCCCGAGGAAAATAAGCGCATTGCAAAAGAGCTTGCTCCTTAATATACAATGAATATCCCAAGAAAAAAGGGAGGGATAAGGAGACAAAGGGAAAAAAAAACATAAAAGAGTTGTGGGGAATGGGAGCACGAGGAACCACTCAGATTGTTTGGGAATGTTTGAGGATCGTTCCGGAACACTGAAACAGAACACATTCCAGGATGAGCGTTCCATGTTCCGCCTCACGCTCCTGTCACTCACTGATGGGAGGGGGGGGGGGGGGGTGAGGGGAGATTTTTGATCCTTTTAAAATGGAAGGGAGAAGGGGGAGGGAGCAGCCTGGGCTCTTCCAACCACAGAGAACAGATAAGACTCATCCATCTTAGTAGCAAAACTTCATCTGTCAGACCGTGCCCGCTTAAAAGCAAGCGTGACGCCATGGAGACCAGATCCCCCCAGGGCTTGCTCATGTCGGAAACCGGCAGACAAAAAGAAAACTCTCCTCCACCCCTCCTCACGGACGTAAATTACCCTGAAACTCACTCTACACACCCCAGACAGGGCACCTGATACTAGGGCAATGTTTCCGCCTTGATCTTTCCCCAAAACAACCGTGAAGAACATATTTGCCGATAATAAATCAAACACATGACCCGAGGACGTTTACACAAGTTTGGGGAAAAATACTAATTAATTACTAGTGTGATGTTAGAGCCAATAATTCAGTCATTAATATTTATTAAGAGGAATGGCAGGTAAAAACAGATCCTTGCTTCTTCAGCTGAAGTGAAAAAAAAAGAAAAATAATGAAGGGTTGAATAATTATGTAACAGTGCAGCAACAGTTAATGTAATGAGTTGTTTGTGGACAGCTAGTTAATGCTCTATTAATTATGGTGATGGGGTACACACATCCACAGGTACACCAAAACTCCTATCAGAGACGGAAAAAGAGACGGAGTGTGTGTGTGCATTAAAACCCTCCAAACTAGTCCAACAAGAGCTCGACAGAGAACAGAGAGGTACAGCATAATAAAATACCTCCATCTATTTCTGCCCAGTCCATTAAACAGAGCGCATACAGAATCTGCTGTAGAAAGAAACAAATGGATGTTTATACTCCACCAACTGCGGTATTCAAAATAAATGCAATAAATGTATTCATAGACAGTATCGGTATAACTGTGTTCATACCGCATTTCAGCCACATCTCTTTGCTGATATTTGCATGAGAAATAATATCAATGTGCGATGAATAAAACAGGATGAGGAAAAATATATCAAAGGCACTAAAAAAAAATTTCCCCAAAATCCTCCACAATGCATCTGTTTATTCCCTTGGTTTATGAGAGGATCTCTTTATTCTGTGCAACACTGGAAATGGAGAAATGGACATCACACAGGTTTTCATCACCGGGTCTTACCGTGGGTACTGGGGTGTTGTTACTCTCCTCTGGGTGAGCGGCTCCTGTCTCTACAGGGGGGCTAAGGGCAGAGTCACTGCTGCTTCTCACCAGCAGGGGAGTGTCTGAAACACACACACACACACACACACACACGTGTGTCAAATAAGGAGACGGAAAGCAAACTTTGAATATGTTAGTATAGCTAATGTTCTTTTTCTGAGCTATATTCTGACTCCATTTCTGTCTATGAACTCAACTTTAAATAGAACCTTGGTGATTATCATCATATTGTGTTTCAGCGCCGGATATCTGCATATCTGGTCTCCTGCTATCTTCTGTGCTCCTTAGGAGCAGTATTTTTAGCACCGGTTATTAGCAAAGAAGCACAGGCACTACAGAAAAGAGCAGAGATTTTAACTAAGTGCTAAACACGGTTTATATATTCACAGTCCACTGGAGAGGCATGAGAGAGAGAGAGAAAGAGAGAGGAAGAGAGAGAGAGAGAAGAAGAGAGAGAGAGAGGGAGAGAGAAAGGGGTGCTCAAAGGCAAGAAGCGGTCAGAAAGACTTGGCTAAATATTTTGTTCACTACTCAACAGCAAACACAGCTGGTGTGTGTGTGTCTCAGAAGCTTTGACATTCGCCGTTGTAAATTTCAGGCTGCTGAGTCGCTGAAGTAGCCTGCATACATTTTCAAACTTGCTCCCCTCAATCAATATTTCACAGAAAAAAAAAAACCTTTAACCTTATATGTAAAAGCGCAGTTCTTGCCAGACATGCACTTTAATGACTTTGCAACACTTATTCAACTAAATGGAATAAGAAAAAAAAAACCACCCTGTGCTTTTTCCATTTCTTCTGCTTTTAACATTTATTTTGTAAGGGAGTGTGAAAAGACTATTCCCACAAGACCTAAAAAAAACAATCCACTTATCACATCCAAGTGAATAAACGTTATCTTTCCACTTAATCGATCATTACAAGGCACTTGAGTGAGTTCTTAACAGCTCGCCGTAAGTCACAGTGATTCGCAGTGCCGTGCTCTCTGTGTTGCCACGGCTACAGGGGGCTAGACACGCAGGCCAGCCACTCCAGAGAGAAAAATCTGAGCCAATCTTGTATTCATCATTCTTAATGATCGAATGTTTACGCGTAAAATTCAGTGAAACCATACACTTTAACGTTTACGAAAAACATAAATGTTTACAACTTACAGAGTTACCAAAACACTCTTACACGAGACTTGGTTGTGTAGGGCAATATAGCTCACAGAAAGCACATGTCTGCTCTATGAATACGTCATTGCAAATTACTCCTAAGGCTAGATACAGTGCAAATCTACTGTTATGGGGGACATTTCATTTCAACCTTACAAAAAAGGTTTGAAATCGGA
The DNA here is from genome assembly GCF_902362185.1 of Chanos chanos. Classification (NCBI taxonomy): domain Eukaryota; kingdom Metazoa; phylum Chordata; class Actinopteri; order Gonorynchiformes; family Chanidae; genus Chanos; species Chanos chanos. Next base: position 8,567,358 of record NC_044504.1, on the reverse strand, counting down.
CTGCAGCAAGAGTGGATGCCTCAGGGTTTTATCCCAAAAATCTCCGGGGACACCCATGCTTGAGTGGCTTCCCCCTCAGCCCCCCTCCTCCCCTTCCCTTGCACAGGAAGGATAGGCTCTGTTGGGCCTGAGCGCCCCGGGGTTCTCCCTGTTGCCTCCCCTGCCACCTCACTGGAGCCAGCAGAACAATAAGGAGGTGATGTGCTGGTCTGCCTGGCACTGTGGAAGAGGACCCAACATGATTCTACTCTACAACCAGACCCTTACACCAGCTTACACACCTCAGTTACATAAACAAGACAACGGGTATCACGCTGAACACTAACACCGAAAACACAGCTTCACGCTGGCCTAAAGAAACAGCTACGTGAGCCAAACCTCTACAGTCTTTGTTTTCTTCTTCGAGATTTTTTTGAGACGGGTAACTATTTCGGTGATGTAACAAAAATCCTTAAACATAATCTGGTCTAAAACAAAAATAAAATAGCAACAATAACAACCCTGATGGGCTATTGAAGAAATATTCCATATTTACACTGAGCAGAAATATGTTTAAAACTTCAGACGACTGCACAAGCCAAACTAATGTTCCACAGTGACAGAGCAGGGTCAGTCAAATCAGCCGCACTCATGTCGGCTTCTGGAGCAGTCTTATCTCACTCACAACTCAGCGCGAATCCATTCATCTGACAAAAGCTAAATAAATTCCCCTAGAATCAGTCTTTTTGAACAAACAAGTCAAAACAAGTTGATGTTCCAACAAGGTTAGTGAACTTTGTGTTTATAAATATCACAGCCAAAACAATGAAGATCAAAACCTGTCTTTCAGACAAATGAAACACACATAACGAATATAAATTGCAGCTGGATCATTTCCTAAAACAAAAGTCTGGAAAGTGACATTGAGGTCCATGAGAAAAAGCCTCCCTTCTTAGTCACTGGAGTGAGAAATAGTGAATAACAGGACTAAAATGTGCTTCACCTGGTAGCTTAGCTACTGATGCAAACAGTGACAAGAGAATACTTTCTAACTGAATAAAATGATAATTTCTCCAGAAAGTCTTACAACATCTATCAGACATAAGCAATTAGTCTGGCAATTAATCAATCGCAGAGGTGCACATTAGATTTCACTGCTCAAAGACTTGTTTTCTCTTTCTTTTTACTTCATTTCGATCATGTCTCTCCACTTTCCTATTCATCAAGTCACTGCGTTAAATCGTTTTAATAGCTGATGTAATGGGTGGTGTGTGACAGAGCAGATGAATCTTGAGTTCACACACACACACACACACACACATACAAACTCTGGAAAGGGAGACAGACATGAGGATGTTCTGCTCCATGGTGTAGGACTGAAGCTCTGGGGAGCCTCTCTGTCAATCTCTCTCTTTCTCTCTCATGGGAGGTAATGGTAGTGATCTCCATATATCAATGCAACCTATAGAATATGAGACATATGACAGACAAAAGCAGGTCAGTGGAGAATATGCTAGAACCCCCACGGAAAGACAGAAAGAGGAGAGAGCTTTAGTGGCGTCTCTGCCCTTAGACACTTACTGGGATATCACTGGGGGACCAAACTCCTGAGGTGTTGCCAAAAATGTAAAATATACATGTCAAAAGATATTCGTGGGACGCACTATTGATCCTCACTCCAAAAGCATCTTTAGTGCACTTAGACCGACAGATATTGATTAAATTGAACACCAAATCAATTGCGCTCTCCACATGGCCCAACAAAAAAAGGGGTTTTAGAGATGAACTGACAGGAAGAAGGTAAACAGAGAGAAAAAGAGAAAGTAAAGAAGCAATCCTCTGTTGACTTAGAGATCTCTTGTCCACATTGACAACAACCGACTTGCTTCTGATCTGTGATTGAAGACTGCAACAAAGAGACAAAAGCAGGACTAAAGATCTAGCGTCTAAAAAGCATTTTAGCCTTTGATTAGAAACTGCAGCCGTTCCCCAACTCCAAAGCCACCGTGACTAGGGTTTTGTAAGCTCGTTATTTTCAAGGTCTTTCAATGGGGTTATCGTAGTTCAGCCCCATTTCCCGTTTCAACAAATCAGTACATTATGGTAAAGACTATCCAGTCTGAGAGCTGTGCCGTCTGACTTTTCATAAATATGTCAGGGCTGATGAAAGCGTACACATTTGATGCTGTCAGTGATAACCCTCTCCTATATTTCAACAAGTCTGGCAAACATTCTGCATGTCCCTGGAGGTTCACGAGAAACTAGCCAGACACACACACACACACACACACACACACACACACACTCCAGGGCTCCAAAAACTCACTGAGGTAAACCATATACTGCCTTTCCTCTGTATCTCTCTTCCCTCTTTAATGTATGTCCCATCACTCACCAGACGGCATGACCAATGTAACATCAAACCTGCCTGCTTTCTTCCTCTGAGCTGTTTTCGTTTACGGAGAGGTTCAGTGCAGGGCTTGATCGTGTTCGGTTGAGCATACAGTCTGAGGTCAAGATGCGAGGGAGAAAATATCTTCTTTTTTTTACGGGGTCAATGAGAAAAGGTTGCACGTGTCAGAGGTAATTTAGTGTCTCTAAGCTTAAACTGGGTCCTAAGGGACACATTACAGTTCCAGTCTAAACCAACACAGAGACACTGTGGATACAGATACGACGTGTTGGTGAGGAACACCTGGAGACACTCGAATTGTAGATCCTCAGACTGTCTTCTCGCACACAAGAGAAAAGCACATTTACCACTTTCCCGGCTTGATGTTGCTAAAAAAAGTACTGATTTGTTTAATGGAATGATAAAAAAATTTACTTGGTTAACCTAAAGTAAGGACATTTAGTCTAATCCATCCAGAGTCAGTGTTAGTTTATTGAAGATACATTGAAATGCAGTATTTTTCAAAAGTAATAATTGGTATTCATCATCTGTCATGTGGGCCCTCAGCACATATTGATCAGGAAAAACAAATCTAACTGTTCTTAACAACTATCAATATTTTGTTCTGCTCTCTTTATCTAAATGCATTATTAAAAGCTCAGTAAAGCTGGATTAATTGAGAATGCGGTATTGCCTCATTAGTGTGGGGTGACTGCATCAGTGATGAGAGAGGGAGAGAGAGAGGGAGAGAGAGAGAGACAGAGAGAGAGTCAAACTACCATAGCGGTTTCAAGTCTGACCCTGAAGCACCTGTACTCTCAGAGCTTTAGAGGAAGAAATGTGTGTGTGTCTGTGTGTGTGTGGTGGAGGAGCCCACGTTAAGGTGAGCCCGTCTCATTAGTAATCAATGGAGCATCCCCCACCCGGTCCCGCAGCGGATCCTGCCCACAGCTGCCTTGGGCTCTGGCGATAACACGTCTTTCCTCCGGCGGAGCAGACTATCAGCAAATGATAGGGTGCAGTTCAAGGATCAATAAACTCCAGTGATCCCACACACAGAGAGAGGCAGAGCTGCCTGCGTCCTCTGCAGTCTTTCCAGAGTCTTTGCGAGCCGACCCAGCTCCAAACACCATTGACTGCTTGGACTGTCTTACACACCGACTGCATGTCCTGCTCCAAAATCAGCCGCAACCATGTTTCAAGGGTAGGCGTCTATAATTCAGCTAAAACATCATGTCCGATTCAGTGAATAGCTTTGAAGACAAGAAACTCAAGACTAAATTCTTTTACAGGTTTTAAAATCCAACCAAGACTGCAACCCACCAGAGCAACAGTCAGATATATATATCTGTAAAAGGTCTCAGACTTGGCGTTGAGCTTCCTGTCTTGATTATGACAAAGTCAAAAGTTGTCACAACTCTTGACTCAAGACTCTTGATCTTTAATGCAGCCAAAAAAAGATGGACACCGTGGATAGGGCAACCACACAGGCCTAATGTGAACAAAGCCCAAAAATCTCACTGCCAATCAAACAGATCCATCAAAGTGAGTTAACCAGCTCTCTTTTCTCTTTATTTCCCTCTCTCTCTCTCTCCCCTCCTCCTTCTTTCTCTCTCAGGCTGGTGATGTGTAGTGACTTAACTCCCATCTCTGGTGCGTGCTGTCCTTTCAAAGGAGACACACTCCAGACAACACTCCTGGTCTCTGTAGGCCTTTGGGCACAGTTATCAAAGCAGTCATCAATGGTGCAAAAATGAATGTTAAGCAGGACACCAAGCCAAGACAGATGACGAAAAAAAAATTCCAAGGTCTTTTCAAACTAAATTACTCATCTCTCCCATAGAAACTCAAGTTGACCAAATGAATAAGTAGTGATCTTTGGAAAAGCATCAAAAGCGCTTTCACACTAAAAAGAAAAAAAAAAGTCTAGAACCTCTGGCCAATCATCAAACTTTTTTTTTCCTTTAATATTTGATCAAAACTCAAAATTCAGTCACTTTCTGCAATGACACTAAAGCATACCTTCAAAAAGAGAAATTGATTTTCCCCCACAATGACTTTCTGCTTCGTGAACTAATTGAAGTAATAAAACTGATCACTTAAGCATAAAATAGCATTATACCAATTGTCTCATTCTAGAGGTTTTTAACAGGTCAGCGTATAACTGAATTAAAGGGGAGGAGAGGGTGGAATGAGATTGAATTGAGGAAGAAGTATTTTTCCTGTGCACATGGATGGCTGCATCCTGGGCATTCACACAAACACACTCGAGCCATAATCCCTCTACAGACTCAGTGTGCACTAGGACAGGGTTTTATGGGGGGGTGAAACCAGCAGATCATTGGGAGAGAGGTTTAGAGTCTGGTTTGGAGGGGTTGAAAATGATGTATTTCAATGCCCTGTATGTTGTGTCAGTTATAGAGTTATGTGCTCTACCCCATTACGCCCTCCCTTGTGCACCCTCTCACTCCCTCTCTCTCTCACACACACACACACAGACAGACACACACACCCTCCTCAATTCTCTCCTTCACAGATGGTGTGGACCCAGATGGATGTCAGACAGAGCCGACGTGACAAACGGCATATTTACGGCCATGGAGAATGCAAAAAAGAAAAGATTACTCTGTCAGCTGACACCGCCACCTTGATGGATAAATTAAGAAACGCGAGCTAGACCAAAGAATGCTTGGCTCACACCGGGGGGAAAAAAATCCACTTTCAAAAGCAGTAAAATTACAAGGCCTGCCACTCATTACCATGAAAGTTAAACCAGAGGACACTTCACAAGGAAACATAAGGACTCCCACTCACAAAAAACATAAGCGTGCACGTTCCCATGTGAACACACACACACACACACACACACACACACACACACACACACTCTCTACAGTTCTCCTCACCCTCCCTAAGGTTTGACTTCAGTGAGTAACATGTTCTACCTCACACACAATCTTTGACATGCAAGAGGAACCCACCGCGTGTTCTCTAGATTATCAGTCACACTGACATCGGGCTGTTCTCCAGTTAGATTCAGCCAAATCAAGCACACATGCTTTACTGCTCTATGAGACATGCAGGGGACCACAACAGCAGACTGACACAGAATAAGATAGTTTCACCCTTCCCGAACTATGTGTGTGTGTGTGTGTGTGTGTGTGTGTGTAAGAGAGAGAGGGGGGGGGGGGGGGAGGGGCTTGTTTTTTTGGGGGTTTTTTGCATGCACTATTTAAGTGCATATGCCCATGAAAAATTGCAATAATAGAATTGCAAAGTATTAGGTAATCTCTCAATGGCACAATATTAAACTTGTTTATTGCAATGTCATAAAAGCACTGGGCTCAGTTCCAGGGTGTGCTTTCATTTAAACCTTGATAAAGCCAGAAAAGCTAAATTACATATAGCAGTGGATGAAACAGTGTGAGTTTGTCTCTACCTTTCCAACAACATGAAAGAAATTCTAAACAGTGTTTAGCCCAATCAAGCCCTAATATGATCTGGGACACTATGAGAAGTGAGTGTATTTGCACCTTATCACAGCACAGTGCATTTCCTATTACTACTCTCATAATAACCTCCTGCAATGAGGATAAGTCATTTTATTCACCATTAACTTCTAAATAAAGAATGACTCAAGTCTGCTAACAAACCCTGCCACTGGGTAAGAGTTACCCATTCAGTAGAAAGGCCATTTATCCTTACTTGTAATCAAAATTTAATCTTTTCTTTAGTTTGATAAGTTAAGAGGGCACAGAGTGATTTTTTGGAGGGTGTGCAAAAAAACTGAATTCTTCATTACTCTGTGAACGAGTACGATAACAGAGAATTCGACCAGATTAACGGCAGAATAACGGCCGCAGTGCTAATCTTATTCCTACTCCCCTTAGCCCTGTATATGCTGTACGTGTCCTCCCCGCTGTAGGGGTACTTACTAGATTTGAGGACGGAGGAGTTGACCTCAATCTCGCCCCCTCTGATTGGCTGGAAGATGGTGAGTTCGGAGTGGTAGGGTTCCGGGCTGGGGTGTCCTGTGGTACTGGCGGTGAGGCTGCTGGTCCCAGGGCTCACAGCATTCCTCTGCTGGGCTTCTTGCTCCTCATACACAGCTATTAACTACCAGACACACACACACGCACACACGCGCGCACACACACACACACACAGACAAGACAAATGACTTCAGCAAGTAAGTAAAATGTTTAAAATATAACAATGTAGCCAAAGTAGATATATTTCTTATCAGCACAAAGCAACAATGCTCTTTCTTTTAATTACTCTAAGAATGGCCTTCAATGAAAGTGAATACACAAAGAGCCTAGAAAATTCTGAACAGCATGGTTAAATGTGATACTACTCTGCTGTTTTGGGTCCCTGCTGTTCAAGGGGTAAAGAAACAACAAAAACAAAAACAAAACTTAATCAGAAACACAATATTAAAAAAAAAAAACATATTCATACATATATGGCAACCAGCGAGCAGGCTTAAGACCAACAGCTTGCAGAATACACTCAGAGTCTGGCAGCACCATCCATGAATAACAGACACAAGCTCGTTAGTCCAGAGACATGTTTTAGTGTTGTGGGCGCTAAGAAATTGCCCCTAGCCTTGTTACCTTATGGATCAGGATGCTATAGAGGTTGTTTAAGGAGCCCAGCATGGCTTATGTAGAGTGAGGTTCTCTCAGAGTTTGCTCTGTTCCATTTACAGCGTTGCTTTGTGTGCCTGCATGGGAGGCCAGCCACACAGCACGTTCTGTTATATACTGGAATCTCATCCCATTCACTAAGTCACTGACACCGCATTTGGGCTTAAAAAAAAAAAAAAAACACCGCACTTCTGGGGGCCTCCATTTGTGTGTGCGTGTGCGTGTGCGTGTGCGTGTGCGTGTTGTGGCTGTTGCTGAATTCAGTGGGTGTATGCTGTATACAGAGCTACTGCCGAGGCACAGAAAGAGGACTTTACCAGCAACTCCCGAGGCTTCCTGCACCAAACAAACACAGACAACAAGGGAGCAGAAAGTAAACACATAAAATAACTATACTCAGACTGACAGAGAGAGAGAGAGAGAGAGAGAGAGAGAAAAGAAAGAAAGAAAGAAAGAAAGAAAGAAAGAAAGAAAGAAAGAAAGAAAGAAAGAAAGAAAGAAAGAAAGAAAGAAAGAGTGAGTGAGTGAGTACAGCAGAGAGCAGAGACGAGAGCCGGGGAGATTAAAGAGGGAAGACTAAGAGTCATCTGAGTCATTAATTCATTTGTATTCATTCATATAATTCATGAGTCAGAGCCCGTGTCCTCCGAGGTTCCATAATGTATGAGAAGTGAGAGCGGCAGCGGCGCGGAGACAGAGAGAGCTCTCTCTCTCTCTGAGACTGATGGAGAAACCGCTCGGTAAAACCCAGTCATTCATTATCTAGCCCACCTCCATGTTCATTCAACCATATCCCAGGCTGCCTCTCTTAGACAACCTCAAATAACATCACATCAACCTTCACAAATCAACCTCTCTTCTTCTCCTCTCTGTCCCTCTGGTTCCTCTTCAAACGCATCTCTCTCCATCACTCTCTTCCCTCTCTATCCTCCTCCACCCCTCCTCCACCCCTCCACACCCACACAATCTGCCTGTCCATGTTTTCCATCACTCTCCATCCAACACCTTTCTTTGTTTCCTCTGATTATACTAACTATTGCTCTCTCCTCTCTTTGTCGCACCCCCCCGCACCCCCCCCCCCCCCCTCGGTTTCTGGACGGGGCATGCTAAGAGTGAAAGGCTTTACATTTATTCAGTAGGAGAGAGTGCTTCGAAAGCACCCAGAGAGGAAGAAAGCGTGGTGTGCTACAAATGTCATCAATCTACTGAGTGAGTGTGTGAGAAAGAGAAAGAGAGAGAGAGAAAGAAAGAGGGAGGGAGAGAGAGAGAGAGAGAGAGAGAGAGAGAAAGAGGGAGGGAGAGAGAGAGAGAGAGAGAGGGAGGGAGAGAGGGAGAGAGAGAGAGAGAGAGAGAGGGAGAAAGAGAGAATGTTCTCTATCTTTCCTCGATTTGATGTTTCATTTATTTCAGGTAGATCGTCTCCCTTCAATCATAAAAAACGCCGACCTCTGAGGAGCACACACAGGTTAGAGCTGGTCACTAGTCTGAGACATCTCCAAAACACACACACACATACACACAGCCCTATTTCCCACAGCAAATCAAAACACTGAGCAAGAGCCCAACCCGAAACAAGACATCCCCACATGGCTGGCCACAGTCGGACAGCAGGTCACCACCGTCGACGCAAGTTAGCAGACAAAAGTAACCTCTCTTTCTCTTCCTCTGACTCCTCTTCTTCTAAACCTTTTAGAAAAAAAAACTCGCGTGTTCCATTCAAAGCTTACTTCACTCTGAGCTTACAACAGGAAGTTTCATACTCTCACACTCAGAATTTTTCTTACAATTACCAGTGTGTAAGAGAATGTGTGAGAGAGAGACAGAGAGATAGAGAGGGGGAGAGAGAGAGAGAGAGAGAATAAACCCTGTGATTATGAGGACAGCAGTACACCAAATCTCCACATTCGCCAGAAACTACACCACACCAAACAACGCTCTTAGTACAGACCCCAGACTTTAAAAACTGACATGCCACACCACTGAGAAAGCAGTGTTTGTCTTCAGGTTGTTCCAGAGTTCAGACCAGAGGTTGATTTGGTAACAACCTGGAAACAAACTTTTGGTAACAAACTTTTCAGAGGGGACAGGGTTGATGGGGGGATGGGGGGGTAGGTGGACCAGACTCTGTGAGCCACTGTGTTGGTAATTGTTTCTCAGCCTGAGAGAGGAGGAGAATGGTAGACAAACTGGTTAGATAAGGACAGGGAGACAGTCTCATAAACAGACTCATTCAAGAGAATCATTTTTAGCAGCGCTGTTCAATCATAGCGCACGGAGCTCATCACGTCCTGACAAAAACCAAACAGAGCAAATCTCACTAAAAACCTCCTTTAATGAATCCAATCTATCTGCTCAATTACCATCTCCGTCATTACAACTCAACCGAACCGAGTGTGCTACGGCTTACTGTGATGCAACACTCGCGCGCCTTGTGCAAACACTCACACTCGGCCGTATTAACCAGCGCATCACGGGCCTCAAACAGATCTGATACCGCAGCTCTCAGACTAGGAAATTGGATCAATACTCAGTTATCAAGTGGAGCTGCTAGACATCCTGGCTTCCCACTTCTCATTTCCCCCGTTCAGAGGTCTTGAGCTTTGAGAATAAACATTGACAAACGTTTATGTCTCTGCCCAGACGAGCATATTTCTCCTTGTCTCAGAGTTATTTTCTTTTACACAATCGCTACGTAAGCGGTATAAAAAAAAGACAGAGGGAGAGAGATGAGGGTGATGTAAGAGTGAAAGAAAAAGAAAGAAAGAAAGAAAGAAAGAAAGAAAGAAAGAAAGAAAGAGAAAGCATCAATATCCAAATCAGTTTTTCTCTTTGATTCTGGCAATGATGTCTACAATAGCAGAATTAAGGTGTTAATTACAATAAATAGCAAACTGACAACCACTGTGAAGGACAGAGAGAATGCTGATAGAGCGTCCACAGCTGTCCAAATCCACACACAGACATGTACCTGCCCACACACACACACATACACAGGTGTGGAGATAGGACATCAAAGCTAAATTATTTCTGACAGGATAATCAGAACTTGTCAACCACAATAACAAGGCTGCCTCAATAATATTAGGTGGAGGAGAGGGGGAGAGAGAGAGAGAGAGAGAGAGAGAGAGAGAGAGAAAGTCAGAGAGAGAGAGAGAGAGGGAGAGAGGGAGAGAGAGCATGGCTGACCAGTTCTGACAGAGTGACAAACAGCCACAGAGATCTGCAGACAGCTTTGATGAATGAATGAATGAATACTGTTTTAATGATAAATTAGAACTTCTCTGCAGTTCATCTCTCATCCCTCTATCTCTCCAGCCAATAAGGAGGGATGTGCTGTAATAAGTAATAAGTGATGTGTAATAAGTGTTCAGGTATATTATATAACAAGGCTGCAGCGGTTAGTTGACATAATCGATTCAGTCAACGCAGAAGACTAATCGTGTCGCATTTTCTTAATCAAAACCACTGGAGACACATTGAGGCAAAATCATCATCACTTCTCAAACTGCTTGCCTTAACCTCATGCACCATGATTGGGTTATTGGATGCTCTGGTTTTCAAATGATCCTAGTGGGTGATAAGGCAGACCCTAACAAAGAAGATGTCAAAGACTGAAAGTATGGCAGTATTTACAGAAAAAAAAGCTGGTTTTCTTCACTTTGTAAAACAAAGACTGCATTCCATAACACTAGTTACAAACACAAACACCTGAAGAGGAAACATTCTGGAGCTATTGCACAGGCCAAAACTACAGTTTGGTATGCAGCCAATTCAGTGACTGAGTCTCACTCTTGATATTGCTGCCATTAGTCGAATACTTTCAATCATTTGTCTGATAGAATTGCGCTGGCAGCACAAATAGTGATAGCTATGCTGTTTTTTTCCCCCATATATTACTACCATATTTGAGGTCATCAAACTGCAGCTGATCAGCTCCCAATTGTCCTTAGTGAAATGGCAAGTAACGGCCATGTAAACCTCTGCGGCAAAAACCTGATCCTGCATCAGCTGTTAGACAAACGCTGCTGCTGGATGAAGTGAGGGTGAATTATCACATTACCCCAGACCCCAAGTTTCACAAGTTCCAATTCCTGTCCCCAGAGGAGTGCCTCAGAGTGCAGAGGAAAGTGTGAAAACTTGCTCTAGAAAGGAGGAGAAGAATGAGAAAATGAGGGGGGTCAGAAACAGCGTAAGTCTGAGGCCCAGGAGTCAGTGGAGGAGAACAGGCCAGTGTCTTCACTGGACTCATTGTTCAGGTCTGACTCAAAGCCACATGACAGCGAGACTGATGGCGGATACGAGGTGTCAAAAGTCACAATCGGCCAAGTAGCGAGGAAGGAGATTCTCATCTGTTTTGGAGAGTGTCCACTTTCCAAAAGAGAGAATCCACTGCAAGGCTTCCCTCACTGGCCATTTGGGCAAAATTATACTCGTGTGTACCTGGCACATCTACTCCATCAGAAGGCCTGTTATCAGCGGCTGGAGATATAGTGACAAAGAGGAGAGCGAGCCTCAGTCCACAGTATGTGGACATGCTGACGGTCTTCCACTGTAACACAGAGGTCTGATAAAAACCCCAATTTTTGGGTCTTGTTTGAGTTGGGCGATTGAAGAGAACAGAACTGAAGCCTTTTTTGACTTTCAGTTGGGCATTTTTGCACTTTCATTTATATACTGCTTGCATTTTTGCATTGTTGCACATAATTAGTTTAATGCCTTTAATTATTACAGTTTTCTGCACACCCTGCAGGAAAGATCCGTCTTTTGGACTTGAGTTATATTTTAATGGGAGAAAATTAAATTTATCTAAGACATTCATATGTCTAAGTGCATTATCTGAATGACATTAATCATTTATATTAATCAATTAATTGATTAAAAAAATCAAGAGATTAATAATTTACAAAATAATAATTTGCAGCAGTTCTGTTAAATATGTAGAATAAATTATGTCTTGAACAGCTCTTTATCCTTTGATACTCCATCCAGGATGAAACTGTGGCTGTTCAAGTCTGAACAAAAGAGCAAGGGACACACCAACTGAAATACGACTTGATCTGTCTCTCTCTCTCTCTCTCTCTCTCTCTCTCTCTCACATACACACACACACAAACACACAGGAGGGAGGACATGCATTCATCTAGTATTACACTGTCAGTCAGAGTGTATTTGACAGCTAGCTGATCTGAACAGAATAGGCTAGCAGCTGCAGTCTGAGTCAGAGAGCACGTCGGCTCTGACACGCACATACACACACACACACACACACACACACACACACGCACACGCGCACACACACACACACACACACACACACACACACACACACACACACCCAACCCATCCCGGCTGCGTTGGGCAAGAACCTGGGACAGCTCAGGTTAGCTGCAGCCGAGGGGGGTGTCTGTTGACACAGCAGGGAAGGACCTCTTTTACTCTCCTCCTGCAGTGAACAGAGTCAGTTAGTGTACATCAGGCAGAGAGGACTAGCTGAAGCTTGGGAGTACACACACACACACACACACACACACACACACACAGACACTTATTGATGACTTTTATTTGAGTGTGATGATGCATAGTAACACTAACTTGTGAGCCGTGCAAATATCAGTATGTGAGAGATTTGATTAATGAGACCATGAAACTGACACTTTTAAAGTAGCATCTGCTCCCTTCACAATTTCATAACCAACTAATCTCCAATTAGAACTTCAGACAAAAATCTCAATTACATCTCAGGACCATCAACAGGAAACTAGAATCTTGGCAAGTATGGAAAAAGCACATTAGCACCATATCGGGTGCACACAAACTTGTTTCAATGCCAGTGTGTAACCAGTCAAGCTTCGCTGTTTGGTTTGCAGTGGTGCAGACCAAGTTCACACAGGCTCTGATTATTTTGTGCAAAACCTCCACAAAGTGCTATAAACACATCAGCACTAATGTGTCTTAGGCTCGCAGTAAAGACACCACAGAGCAACAGCCTATCAGTACCTCCAGGGTTTGCTGCCGCCGCCCAGTAAACAGCTACATCATCATTCAGTGAGACTCAGCCTGCCCCACAACTCCAACAACCTACAGCACATTACTGAGAGATGACTGAGGGAGAGAGAGACAGAGAAAGAGAGAGAGAGAGAGAGAGAGAGAGACGGGGGGGGGGGGGGGGATAAAGGTGGGGGGGTGGGCTAAAGAGATGTGGAGTGAAAAGTACTAGCGAGAGGTGTAAAGACTGACACACAGACGTATGAGACATCAGAGATGTGCTTAAGAGAGATTTTCTCAGAGCAAGCGTATAACACACATGCACACACACACCCACGCACTGGTATACACACACACACACACACAAACACACACGCGCCTCATGACAGGCACACACAGAGGGGGGCGGCGTAAGAGAATACAAATGTGTGTACTGCTCTGTGAATGCTGGGAAGCTGTTCAGGGCAAGATGTGAGTACAGGAGGACAGATTTATAATACTAATGTCAGGACTAAAGCCAGCACAGCACCAACATCAATACAATGTGTGTTCCTAGCATCCCCAATCTAATCAAATCGATTACTGCTGATTCATGTCACCTTTACAATCCATAAAATGTTAATCAGTTAAATGTATTGTCATGCAGGTGGTTGTTGCCGACTCTTGAATGTGCTTGGGCATTGTTTTCTGTTTGATCTCTCTCTCTCTTTCTCTCTCTCTCTCTCTCTCTCTCTTTTTCTCTCTCTCACTCTCTCGGCAGAGAGAACATTATAGAATCATGAATCAGAGTGTGGTTCTGTGGAGTCAGCGAGATTGAGAGAGAGAGAGAGAGAGAGAGAGAAACAGAAAGAGCGTTCCATTGCTCGCAGCAGGAACAAGGTTCACATTTATAGTCAATACTGATAACTGACCAGAGAGCAACGCCATACACAAAAGAAAAACGACATAGATGTATACCTTATTAAAATCCCACTGTATTACACCATCCTGGTTAATCCTTTGCATGGAAAAGAATCATGACAAGATATCAGATCTGCTATACTACATTAGAAAACCTAGTCCTCTACAGACTGGAAGACATCAGCATTTTCCAAACGGTGAAAGAAAACTTGGTCAACACCTGACATGGGAGACTAATCTTAGAAGTGAAGCTGATGATGCATGTTGTGTTCTGACAGCAGGCAGGAAGGCATAACCCATCCACAGCACGATCATAGGAGCACTGAGAGCCGCACGTCCTATGGGAAGCTCCACTCCACCACTCTCCTTCAGTGTCAACACATCTACCACATTCTGTTCTATTCAGGCTCTCTCACACATATAAAATCCCAGAGTCCAAAGAGATTACATAGCATATGATGCTTGTGTACTTCCTGCGTGTGTGGGTGTCTATTATAAACATTACAGTAAGGCAATTCATTCTTCAAATATTCTTCAAGGCAAATATGCAGTAACACGGCAAATAACGCAGCTCATTACAGAATGCAAATGACTATTTATTAACATGTGAAGTGGCAGTGTAGTATGTAAAGATGATGTGTTTATTTCTGACACTTACATTAGCGAAAAAAAGAAATTACACAAGTCATGGTCACATGGAAGCTAGAAATATCTTCACTACAATAGACTTACTGTTGCACACATTAAATTATTAACATACCAAGTATCACGTTTGTCTACAAGAGCAGGCTATGTGTCAAGATTCTCAGAAAAAAAAAAAAGTTGCCTATGTCCTATTTCCGTCAACAACTACAATATCCACCTTTCTCTCAAAAACAAAACAAAACAAAACAAAAAGAAAAACAAAAGGCCCTACAGTACTCCAAACTTGTCACAGGAACTCCACACTCAACCCCTCCACTCAGACACGGCACTACGATCTGCTTCTCCTGACACTGCTCCTTAGCTTTCTCCACTAACTTACAAGCTATTGTGTTTTTTTTTTCTTCTATACTTCTTCCTTTGTTCCCTTTAGGGGATGTTTAAACAGTGATTCAGGGTCAGAATAAAAAAAGGTTTAACTCTCAACAGTCACATCTTTCCTGAAAAACATGGCAGATTTTTCGGACACTTCCTTACATTTCTATCCTGTTCTTTCTTTCTTACTTTGTCTTTCTTTTGGATGTTTTTAAGCATTACTGTGCATTAGGACAAAGACGCTGATCTCAGACAATGTTCCTGTCTAACAAACACACACACACACACACACACACACACACACACAGCATAGATTGACAGCACCACCTAGCTCTTGCAGTGGTTAACTACATCTCATTTAGGAGAATCTTCATGTATGTTATAGACATGGGTATTCATACACACGCTCAGAGCTGCTGAGTGTAATCTTATACACCGAGTAAAATAAGCTACAGTGTAGTAAACTATTAGGTCTAACATATTTTTACACATATCACATATAAATAAATGCTTATTTATTACTTCAGTTTTCAACAGAGCTCTAAAGCCCTGCTGCTATGCTCTGTTTATTCCTTTCTCTCTCTTTCTCTCTCTCTCTCCCTCTCTCTCTCTCTCTCTCTCTCTCTGTGATGTGAGTTCAGGTTCTAGCCCTCGAGAGCATTTCACTCAACAATGTTGCTTTTGTTTGGCCTTCAAATTAGACAAAGTGTTTCCTTTTTAACAAGACTCCAAATTCAACCTTGCCTGACTCTTTCATGACAGGAACAGCATAATCGCAACAGTCTGAAACACACACAGAGACAGACAAAGAACATCATGTTCTGGGTAATTACCCCTCTCTCTCTCTTTCTCTCTCTCCCTCTCAGGTCTTCCATGACTCCCCAGTAGAGATGTACACTTCCTCAGAATTCATCAACACTTCCACTACTGTCTAGCTCACACAGCTATGTGACATGTGCTAGTATACTAAAATCTTTGTGCGTGCGCATGTTTGTGATTGGAGGAAAACGTTACATGTGAAAATAACGGATACTGCTATGGGGGTTTTTTTATCTTTTGCCATGTGCATGCACGTGTGTGTATGTGGCGGTGTGTCTGAGGTGGTATCCATGGTGACGTGAACGCGGAGCTGATAATGCTGATGGGATACGTGTGAGTGAGGCTGTGCCGTGCTGATCTGGGCTGATGAGGGATTTGACAGGCTGTAATGAGTGCTGATGAGCATCGATCTCATGTCCTGCTGTGTGTCTTGATCAGAGTTTGTAATTGTCTGCTCTGTGAGGCCTCTAAGATTCAACCCAGTTAACCCTCTCCTTTTGTCTCTGGATGCCTCAGCATTTGAATACAGTGTTAACGCACTTTCTTTTCCAGACTTCCTGCTCCAACGTTTGCTACTGCAAAACACAGCTGCCTGGGTAGTTTCGGATCAAGACAGTGGCAGTCCGACATACTTGGATTCCCTGATTCCTTGGCAAAACATACACATTCAAGCAGAGGAAACAACATAAGCACGCAATTCAGACAACTTAAAACATGACAGCCACCCATTCATGTGCTAATTTTTCCATCACATAGGAGGAGTAACCTACGCATCCATCCACGCATCCATCCATCCCCCCATTCCTCCATCTATCCATGCACTTTCACAATGGCAGGTGGTTGCTCTCTAACAAGCACAAAGGATTGGGAGTGGAAAGCCAGCAATAGTGACTTAGCAGTGTCTGTTGGTGTTTTCTCTAATAACCACAGCAGTCCATTCTAACCCTTGGCCTAAATACACTGACATTAACCTAGCACAGCAGCAACAATAAAGTTACCACTTCGCCTGTTTCACTCCTACAGCTGTTTCAACTTAAGCGTGTGATTTATGTTACCATACGCGGCCACTTTGTTTCACCATAAGGCATTACAAAGCTCCTATTGATTATCAACAAATCTCAAGAGAAGGAGCAAATGATGCAGAGCGCTAAACACTCCCTGAGCTAAGCATTTAAGGGCCCCCAGAACAGTCCTGCCCATGACCAGTGACCTGACCCGGGCAGTGATGTTACTGATCCAGACACAGGGAATCAATGACCGCTGCTCCATCGTGACCGGCCCTCTGAGTCCTCCATAACACGACGTGTTGGAGAAGCCTCTCTGGCTATCTCACTCAGTCGTTTTAACACAGACACACACATATACACGCACACACACACACACGCACACGCACACATACACACACACACACACCATCTCTGTCTGCGGGCTTATGTGAGATTCAGCCTCTTGAAGGTGCTCAAGAACACAGGCGTAGAAAGCGGCCGGATGAAGCAGTACTGTTAGCTGTTGTACATTACAGATGTTATTATTATTTATAAAGAGTCATAAAGGCAGGAGGTAAACTGCCCATAAATCACCAGCGCCCAGGAGGCAAACAGAGCCCTGACACATCTTATTTCTCATACCTTACACAAATAAAACACACTCTCGTTTATCAACCTCACACAGCAACACACGCCGCATGGCGTTCCATATTTCTTTTTTTCCCCCTCTCATTCCACCCCTCTATTCTCTCCCTCTCTCACTTTCTCTAATCTTGTGCTACGGTGCTGGTGAGGCTAAAAGAGAAAGAGAAATGGTGATTAACCTGCGGTCGGACCTGAACTCGACCCTGCAGGATGCATGTAGCATGAATGAGGTCCTTTCATGGGCTGTCTGTGATTACTACCTTAGGAAAACTGCTCCGTGTTATTACAGAGCTTCAGCTCCATGCGACACAGCTGATTTCTTATTGGCGCCACAGTAAGCAAAGCGTCTCTCTTTTCACTCCTTCAGATATTCCTCCTGATTGCTCACTCAGGCCTTCCTCTCACTTTCATTCTCATGCGCTAAAGGTAATGCTTATTAAGCCAAAGGATATGATAAGCTGGTTTTGGGTAGGGCATCGTTATATCCAAGTTGAGCAAGCTTTCAGGTATTGATCTTTACTTACAGTCAACTCAGCATTCATCTACTTTTTTTTTGTTTTGTTTTTTTAAATAGGATACAGCAGAATACATTTTTACCACCAACACGAATTGGTATCTTTCTTTGATATTACCATCATGTGTAAAATCACACACTGATAAAATCAAAACATATTTAGGCTACATAAAGCCCACTATACCACATCTGTAAATATTTGGTTCACACTTGTCACGTTACACACTAGTGCTCCGCCTGGCCTATGCTGTACTTTGTGATTTTATGCCAGCTGTTAACACAATGCCCAGTGCACTCTGCATCTTCACATTCAGTATACAGTGACTTAAACCATGTTACTCACACGTTACACATAGTGCTCTCCCTACCCAGTCTCACTCCGCACAGTCAGGACTCATCAGTGATTAAATGTAAAGGGTAAAGGGGATCATTATGTGCCTTGTGTGTTTGTCTGCTCTTTGTGCCTGCTGCGTTGTACTGTGCACTGTTCTGGCAAGTTTGCTTCACTACTTCATGCTGAGGTTGCTATGCCAAATACTGATGCTCAGTGAAAGAAAGGGGGGAAAAATCCATCAATCATATATACACTTTCTAAAAACTTACTGGTTAACAGTCTTCAACTTCTGACATTTTTGAATTCTGATGAAAAGCAAACATTGTTCTGCTTTTTAAAAAAAAAAAAGAAAAGAAAAAGCACAATAAGAAAAAAGAAAAAGGAAAAAAAAGGATCTCAGTGTTCTTGGTGAAACTTGGTGAAACTCAAGTTTTGGTCTATAATTGTGCCAAGGTACTTAAAGCACTTGACTACCTCCACTGGCATGTTCTCATTAAACAGAATTCACCGTATGACCTTCACCTCAACATCTGTTTGCACTGTAGATGGTTTCTGTCAAACATTTTTGGCTCTTTGTATTTTTCATCAAACACACATTTTCCATAACAACCTCAAAATACACCACATTGATTCTTCATGCCACTAACTGGTAATGGCTGTGTCAACCCCAGAGTTGTACATAAAAGATTTTTGCATGATTTTGCATGCTTCTATACGGTGTGTAGTATTGATAATGCCATTCCTGTTCGTTCTCACAGGCAGCAGAACAAAGCAGTGACTGTTATTAAGGGTCTCTAACAGCAAATGTAAAGCTATTTTGCCCAGTCAGCCCACAAAAGTCATGCACTGATATAATGAAGAGCTTTCAAACTGTAAACCACAATGACAGTACACTGGTACGCACTGGTTGACAAGTATCCTTCAGTGGATTTTTCAGCTGGCCCATGGATTTTAATTTCATCTGTGCATACACAAAATAATAAAAGTGGAATGCCAGATTTGTGAAATACTAACACTTCAAACCCTTTAAGCTTAAAAGGCATCATTACAAAAATTTCCATTTCCCCATGTCTCAGTTGTGCAGGTTTTGGATTCCCTAGATTCAAGCCGTAGCTTTGGGAGACAATTTTAAAGAAAAATGGGGCGGCAGTTAGCCATTGCACTTAGGCAATTTCAGAGGAAGCTCTTAAAGTAAAGCCCCAAACCATCGACTCGTGAACATCAACATCTTTGTTCACTTAAATTTTTACAAGTACAATGCTTTGAGTGTATATGTTACTTGTTCTTATGCGCAGAATTCATCAGATCAACACGGGAACATATGGAGCTCGTATTTCAGACACACTTCTGTTCACCACCTGTGCTTCGTTTAAACTTCCATTAGCCCAAATGAGCTGTGAAAACGAAAATGATTCCAAGGGTTCTTGGTGTTGGAGTCCAAAGGGTCATCAATGGAAAGGCTAATTCTTCATGTGTTTCCTCACTGCTGAAAATCCAATATAGCCTGACTGTGAGCAAAACGAATGTCTCTACTGTATTTTGTGTCATCAACACCATTAAAGCTGACTCTGTAAATTTGGCCCCACTGCATGTAATTCATCATTACATCCATTACGTGCATCAACCCTTACTGATCATATGAATTAAACATTGCATACCGTCATGGTTACTTGCTCTGGGGAGAGATCTCAAGGTAAGATCTGTCATGGTTTTAAGGAAATGTTTTGCTACACTCTAAAAATAAACTAAGACTAGAAATGTCAATGATTTATATCCTGTTTTCTATTTGCTTTTCTGAACTTACATCTACAAACACTTGAACAATGCTCCCTGACAGCTCTTCGGCAATTTTCAGCGCTAATACGTGTAAAGTGAATCTGAGAGTTGAGAAGCAACAGAGAAAATAAATAAAAGCTGTTAATGGTTTTCATGTTGTATACTTAATTAATCAGATTAAATATTTAACACTTATGTAGACTATGAGGATCTGAGTTCTACACTTATATGTGTTGTGTATATTATAAAAAAAATAGTGTAAAACAGCGACACTATCAGCTCACTTTTGTGTAATCTGGGGTAGTCAATACACACGAGAGAACCGCACACAGTGGCAGTACATCCTGTGAAAAGCTTAATCTAAAACCCCAATGAACATTTATCATGGTTCAAGTTCATACAACCGCCTCAACCATGAACGCTATTAGCGACCAGTAACATACAGGACGTGACAGAGGTCGGCTGAGGTCATTGCCATTAGACACACTGGAGCTCAGACATATATAAACACAAAGTGTTACCACTCAACAGTCTCAGTGCAAATGAGTTTTGCACGTCTACAACAACAGGGCTTTTGACCTCTCCTTTGACTGCGCACATGCTCAGAAGCCACGGGCAAACAAGTTCATACATGAGACACACAACGACGCCAGCGTGTTTGCTCTGGGGGAGGGAAGGCTGGTCTATTGACAAGGGGTTTTAAATAACATCATAGATTTGGAAGACTGCTTACCTTCAGGTGAACTGACAGTCAATATACTCTACGATTCCATCAGTCAATAGTATTATGCTCCGTTACCCATTGGTGCAACACGATGGTTAACAACCTACACCATTTCATAAGTCTAAGCCGTTCTATAACCACCACTCACCAACACCAAAAACATTTCTCGTGTGTGAATAACCACTGCTTTCACAACCTTTGAGACTACAACAACATTTACTGTTTGTCCATTCTGGTTCACATGAACCCTAATGCCAATGACCTCCAACTCTCCTAATCCAGCCCTGACTCCCAGGGCAGGCCTGGGTCAGGAGGCTGTTATACTTTGTGGGTGGCTCTCCTCTCTACGTCTAATCCAGATTTACACATCCTGCCACTATGGGGACCACCCGACTATTCTCACACAATTGTGCGGCAATCAAGAGCACAGACAGAAACAGATCGCTGCCGTCATGGGATAGCATCATACAGATATACCCATGACCCCATAAATTCTTTCACAATGCAACACTCCTTCAAAGTCCTTCACTTTATTTAAAAAATTAGCTTAAACCAAGCACACAGTCTGTGAAATGTGCCAATCAAACCTTTTTTAACTTGGGTTTTCGGTGCGAGGGCTTACTGAGAAGAAAGACATTAGCCTAATAGCTTAACATCAATCAAACATTACAATCTGTAATTTCTTGAGGTATGAGTTTTAGGGCTAACAGATTAGGTAAAATGCTGCAAATTAGGTTTCATTTTCCAACTGCAGCAGAGGTGTGAAGTCATCAGAGGCATCGGCTGCCTGGGCTGAAAGAAGAGCTGAGTTTTAGCGAGAGAGAGCGGAGAGGACGACCTTTATAAGCTGTTTAAGCGACCATGAAATCCTGAGAGAGCTTCATCAGAGCTGGGCCTGAAGCAGGCACTGTGTTACAGAAGAGAGTCCCTTCACACAAGCACATAAGACACCATACAACCTCCCCAAAACGCATGCAGACTCTAAACCTAGCGGAAGAGCCTGGACCTGAGTGAGCTGTTACGGCTACAAGAGGAGTGTGGTCTGGTAGGACTCAAGCCCAATTAAGCACAACATCTGAGAATCCACAGAGAACCCGCCAAACTACCACTTACTATATCCAGCTAAAGAGAAATCATGACTCAGGCATTTATGAGAGATACTTATTAGCCAGTCCTGTAAAGCATCTTTAATACATTAATTATGGGGGTACAGATGTATTAATAATGAAACAGGATCAGAGGAAGAGATGAGTTTATACCCTGCAGATGTTTTCAGAGCGTTCATATGAGTTCAGTGTTAATATTACAGTAAAAGTGTTTTATAAGGAGTCCACCTCAGAGCTCGCTTCACTGCTATCTCTCTTCTTCCTCCTCCTCCTCCTCCTCTTCGTCCTCCTCCAGCGATCCACGTTGCTTAGAAACGGCCTTAATGGCAAATCTATTTCAATATCCTTTCACATGTATTCCAAATGTATTATTCAAACGTTTAATATCTCCTTAAAAGCCCTCTGGGTGGTTAAGACTATTAAACTCTACACTTATTTGGTTTGCTTCTCTCAAGCCCTGAAGGGAGACCGGGATGTGCCTCCAAAAGAAACCTTCTTCTTGCCTCCTTCCCCCTTTTTTTCTTTCTTTCTTTCTTTTTATAAAATCCTTCCTGGAGGAGTTATAGAAATAGGAAATTTATTTATGGGGATGAAAAGTCCTTCAGATGAAATTTTGAGGAGAAAAGCAATAACTGTGGCAAAAGAAAGAAATACTCAAAATCCAAGAAGGGGGGAAATGGCCTTTACATTTGATCAATTCTGCTGTTATTGTGTCATCCATGGAGACTGTGAATACGGCATACAGTTTCTGAACTTTGGGGACTGGTGTCTGCAGAGAGTCCAAATGTAAGTGGTCAATCTGTTAGTTTAATTCCTTAAGCATAGCTGCAACCCTGGCCGCCTGAGACAGAAGGAAAAAAAATGAATCTCAATGAAACGGCGTTAACTGCCAGGAGTGATTAAGAAAAACAACAGAAACGGAGAGATGGAGTAATTATGATCTGTCTCCTTCGCAGTCATTAGCTGACGGCCTTCTAACCCTGCCATCTTTCTTTTCTACTAACGCACTTGCTGTTGCCATGGTGAGGCAAACTCCCCAGCGCCTCTCAGCACCACCCAGCTGTTCTCCAATATGACAGAGACAAAAAAAAAAAAAGAAAAGAAATAAAAAAAGGCAGTTGGTCTGAATTTTCACCGTGCCACATCTCTAATCAGACAAACTATGCTCCTGCTGATGGAACTCCCCTGAAGTATTGGTTCTAGAATTAGAATACCCACAAGACTTCCCCAATCCCAACATTCCTAGAGCTAGACTAGTTTCCGTAAAACAGGCACATCGACTGTGCATTTAGTCAGTGTTTAAGCTGCTTAAAAGCACTGAGCTGAAGAAACAGGAAAGTGTGGGGACAGTAATGATGACAGTCCTTAGGAGGTTAGCCCTGGCTCCACAGACAGCAGGTGAGCCTTCTTAATTAGGCCTGTGATCAGATTTAATGAAGTGGAAACCAAGGAGCTTGTTTTTAAAAGTAGTGCTAGTCGATAGTGGCCTTGTATAAGGAGTCCATCAGTCGGTTTCTGCTACCTCCATGTCTGTGGCTAGCTCCAGGAGTCACGTCCTACTCAAGGTGAATGACAGGAATTATGGGTTAGCTCTTCAAAGACCATCCATCTGGGATCATGCAATTAGTCTGTCTTGATGTCTCACCCCCCCCATATGTAAAGTGCAATGTGGATCAACCCGAAGGTTAATGCTATCCTCTATGAGACATATATGATTGCTCTCAGGGAAACTGTGTTCTCATATTACTGACAGTGTAGTATGTATATAGAAAGTCTAGAGAACCTGATTTTAAAAGAAATCTATGTGAGTGACAATAGCTCATATATAATTTAACACCAGTCATACAGATTTTAAAATTCCTTCAAAGTGATTCCTGATGACTGACAAGGTACTATGTTCTGCAAAAGACAGCTGATAATAATTCAAACTGGCAACTCTGATGGGCGACCGTCTAATCAAGTGAAACCATTCATTAAGACAATTAATTAGCCTGATGGAGCCATCGGGAGATGAAAATAATAACAATAGCTTCACTGCTTAGCTGGGGCAAGCAGGCAGGTCCCAGGTGCTGCTTGTCTCTTTAATTGAGACTGAAAGACCACGAAGAGTCTTGCTTTAACATTTCATACACTCAGCCAATTAACCTCAGCGCCCCTCAGCAGGGTCATATGGTCTGTACATACACCCGCCAACAGCACTAAAGGACTGATGTGACTTAAAGGTGATTTCATTCATTAAGGGACGGGGAAGGGAATGTGCCTACAAAAGCACCGTCCTCAGAGCGCAGCCTTTGTAACTGCACACAGAAAACCAGTCGTGAGCACTCTGAGAGGTCAATAAGGCATGTATGATGATATATTCGGTTGATTATGCATCACAAAAGTGAAATGCTTGCATGGCTAGCTGGAGGCTATCAGGTGGAAATAACGCCATTTTTTAAACACTTTGTGTTCAAAAGAAAAAAAAACGATCGTTTCACAATCTTGGTGTCTCTCTCCCTCTCTAGCATGGTTATCGTTGTTTTCTGGAGTGGAATCAAATGTCTGTGTTTTACGACAAGCCTCTGTATGAAACAGATGGTTGAGTTCAACTGAGATGTAAGTGATGCTGTGACATAAAAATCTGCATAAAAATCGCACCTCCCTTATCCATTATTCCAACCCATAGAGTGTGAAGCGCAAATTAAACTGCTGCACCCACTGCAAACACAACACAAAACAGCACCCCGAATTAACGAAATGAATTAAAATGACCTTTTAATACAATTGTCTCTTCTCTTTATTGCCATTTCTCACATAGGCGTGGATGTAAGCAATCAGGGTAATGGAACATTACTGTAATCTAAACTACAGCAACACACATTCTCCTACATTTGAAGCCATCGTCTGAAGTAATCTGGGAGGCTTTGATAGATGTGTCATCAGTAGCGTTAGAGTGACTGGCCGGTTCCTACTCTTTTAAATCACCTCTGCCCGTGAACTCGCCGTGAGGGTTCACGTTCTGTTCACCCCATACAGAGGGGGGAGACACACATCTCTCTCCATTAGCGAGTAATGAGCTATGTCATTTAAAAGTGCAGTTGGGAGAGAGTGCGACAAAGAGACAGACTCCAGGTCACCCAGGCCACAGTCATCTGCTCCATTCTGTTGACTTATAATGTCTCAAAATTAATCTTCAGGAACATTATAACCCGCATAGAAGATGGAGAAGAGATACATATAGATTTTTATGGCTCTTCTACCCTTCACAAGGACTGCGACATACACTGCTGTTTTAATGCACCGCTAATTCTGGTCAATAATAAGAAACTAGCTAACTGTAACTTCTGGTATAAAGTTTGTCCCTTTAACAAAAGTACACAGACACATTATCTGACTTGTGCAGACAGAGAGGATATCATAAGGTCTGATTAAACAATACAGTTCAAATTCATCCAGCACAATGCAATAACAATGGCAAGCTATTTACCTACATTGCCTGTGGCAGCTAATTTTCATTCTTCAGGGAGACTCCGTAAATTCAAACTTTAACACGAATCAATCGCTCCATGTTCAGTATGTACATAGTGCCTCGACAGTTAGACTCCTTGGAGGTGAAGAGTTACCTCTGACCCCACAGTCAAAGGTCAATACTAATCTTTAATGCACTTGAACTCAAGACGCTAGGAGTCAAGAGGTTAGGTGGGCTGATAATCGACAAACATCAGTTTATCAAAAGCCGATCAATGATATACTTACATCAGATTTTCAAACCTGAGTGATAGCATTTTATTCATATAAAGTTTAAATCAGCAGGTAAGAATTCATTACAGCAACATTAGTCAGCGCAAACTGTCTCTTGTTTTTTAGGTCTGTACTTCTCATTGCACATCTCACGAGTAATAGAACAAAATCAATTTTAGCATATATTAGTAGTACAATTCCAGTATTATTCAAGTCATGTAGCAAATCTTCTTTAGTAACTGCAACACTGATATCAAGTGGTGTGTTGAATTGTTGAAACAAAGTGAAATATTACTATTTCATAACTAGACTGTAAGAGTTGCAAAATCAATCTTTGAGGGCATTTTATGACTGCTCTTAATAGCATTCCCCAAGTAGTTGGCTATAAGACATGTAGGCTAAGATAAATTGTACATGACAGTGTGAATGTTGAATTCCAAAATGTGGGCTATATTTCTTGCCAAAGATACATGCACATCAAGAACTCACAAATCTCCTCTTGGTTTTGAATAAAAAATGAGCCCACAAAGAGAAAGAGAGAGGTTATGAATCAAGATGCCAGCGGTGAGTAATGAATTCAAACAGACTGCTACAGAGTGTGTGTGTGTGTGGGTGTGTGTGTGTGTGTGTGTGTGGGTGTGTGTGTGGGGGGGGGGGGGGGGGGGGGGGGGGGGGGGGGGGGGGGGTTTGGGGTGTGTGTGTGTGGGTGTGTGTGGACGATGAATATGAAATGATTAAAACCACTTTCATATTCGTTGAGTGATATAAAGGGTTTATTCATACAAAACCTTGAAACATGCGGTGGCCATCACGGATCATCATCTATCCTCTTTGTCTTCCTATCTGCCTTACCAAAACAAAAAAGAAAAAAAAGATGGAAGAAATTCACTGTTTCCCCTTGATCCAAACCTCATTTACAGATATAAACAGTGCATTGGCACTCTAAAACTAAAAAATAAATAAACAAATAAAACCCACAACCAACTGACCAATCGACTTGCTGTGGGAAAACACTAAATGCTGCTTTAAAGGAGTGTTGTACAAGGCTCAGGTTTGATCACATCAATTGATCCTGCTCTTCTGGTCTAATGAGAATGGAGCTAAGGCCTCCTGGACAAAATCCTAATGTAAACTATTTCCCCTAGAAGACAGTATTCACAAATATTAAACCATCACATTGGACTATAATACGACCAAGGCTTGCCTCCTGGGTCATCAGCCCTGGTAGGATTTCACACAGAGTCTTGATGGTTTCTTTGCTCTTTTTTTTTTTTTATTTAAATGATGAATATGTGCTGGAAACTGCTTCGTAGTGTCTCCAGATTTGTCAAAACAAACAAACACACAAACAAACAAAAATCCCTATGTGTCAGAGCATACCAGCCATTACTAAAGAGTTGTCACTTTTGAGCTGACATCTTCAATAACTTACAGTGGGCCCAGTGCTGACGGCAGTCCCAGCATGCAAGTGAAAATATGGGAAAGCATGAAAATGAGGCTCTCTCACAGACTGTGGGGGCAGGGGCACAAAGCTCTGTGTAGACCGCTGCTGTTTTTTTCAGAGACAAGAGCAAGACAGTCTTAAGTGGGACCGGCCAAGCTGACCTTTTCTGTGGTGAATATTGGGGGTTGTGTGTCTTGGCAAAAAGGCCAAAGGCACGGCTTTCATTTATTCTGAATACCTTAAGATCAAAACACATTTCAAACAGTCCAACAGCAAAGTGAAGCAGGGGAGCGTCCTGACAGCTTAAGTCTATGTGTGGTACCCTTAGAGTCAGCAAAACTGACATGAGATCAGAATTTACAGTACTGAGGTGATGAACCAAACAAGTTTTTTTTTTTTTACATTTATATTTATAACACAAAGACGGCAACACTTCCCTGATTAAGTGTCGGCCGCTAAACGTATACAGGATCCTCGTTTTTATTCCACAAAAACAGGTTTGACAGTGATGCAGTTAAAAAAAAAAAATCAACCCAGAGACTCTTTACAAGTAGACTTCGACAACTTGGAGAATGAGAATCTCATGGGGAGGTACAATTAACCTAGCCTCCCACAGGCTTCCAAATCTCCACTCCTCTAAGAGGGAAGGTGGCCCAAAAATTTCCTAGTCCTCAAAGGACCCCCGCAGAGGAAAGAAAAGAAGGGCGAAAAAATCCATACTAAACACACACACACACACACACACCTCTCCAGTTCCTGAATTCATCTCCCAAATTAGCTGAAATTACCCAAATTATTCTAAAAGCCTCACATCAAACTCTGTGTGTGAGTAGCTTTTGTGCTGACCTGCTCACAGAGCCAGTATTTTGGCACAGTTCTTTTTTGGATGGATCACATAGGGCATGGAGTGAAAGGCAGCCTTTTCCTGAGGGGGACTCAACACAAAAGCCATTAGCTTAATAACCCAAAACTACTTCCAGTCGTTTGGGTTATCATTAATTCAATATGTATACCACTCAAAGCCATTTGCGTGGAAAATAAATAAATAAATAAAACACGCTAACCTTTGTATGTACTATTATAAACCAAACAAGACTTTTCTCCTAGGTTTCATTAACTAAATATTAATGTCATGCTCATGTAGACACCTTTATTAGAAAAGTTTAGGCTAAACTTTGTTGAATTAAAAATTTTTTTAGAAAACAGATGAAGCTCCGTCGCAATGTGAAAACCAAAAAGTGCTTGGTTGGTAATCATAAAAGAGCGTGCTTGCTCAGTGAATATAAATTCACTTTCTTTGTTAAAATAATGAGCACTTTCATTAGGGGAAAAAAAGGCTACCTGGGAAAAAAAAAAAAACAAGATTATTAACTCTGCAAAGGACAACAAAAGTCAAAACTAACAAGCAAACAAGCGCTGGCGTTAAAGAAGAAGCCTGGCCAGATTTCTAAATGAACACATCAGAGCCCCATTATCAATGCTCACCGCCAACCTCTCTAAACGAACATTTTCCTAACGCTTAATGGGCTAATTTATATTAACACTAATTAACACCACCGATGCATTATTCATAAGGTGTGCTTTACAAAAGGACCAAGACACATGACGGTCTCAGAAGGGAGGCGAAAAGACAGGAATATTTCTGGAAAACGCCAATAATATTATTTACAAATCGGCGTTCGGCTTGGTGTAATTAGTGAGCATGTACAGAGATGTGGTGCCACAGTGATACAGCCAGCTTTATGGAAGCGTCTCTGTGAAATTAGCTATATTTCTAATTCTTTAATTACTGTTGTTTTCAGTCTGATACAGTGTAGTAATCCAGCACGGCTGAGAGACAGAGGTTATTAAATGCAGAGTTTCATTAGGCCGTCCTGTCGGCATTCCATGGGGCATTTCAGAAACATTTGAAAACACAGCTAGTGTTGCACCAGCGGACTTCCTGATTGTGGCATTCACTATGGCCGAGAGGTTCAAAGCTTAATTCATTTGCAGTTTTATGAGCCAAATTCACAACAATGTTTGGTGGTTTTGGGGAGACATGTTCTTAGAATGGAAATTAACTGCTTTCGGTAACATATCTAATAAAAACAAACAAACAAGCTACCTCACAATAAACAATGAAGCAATTCTGTTACTGGTACAGTCTGAGGCAACATAACAGCAGTATATTATGTGTTTTGACCACAGCATCGACTGTCTGAGACCATAAGAAGAATTATTAAAGCCATAGATGACAAGAGTGCACAGTACTTTTCCTTTTCTTGGGGGGGGGGGGGGGGGTGTTGACTTTTGTGAGACCAGTGTAAACAACACCAAGCAAACAAAATGTTCTTCAGATCAAAAACAGAATCAACAACAAATATTCATTTTCTATATTCATAGCCCATAATATTTTATAGTTATTATTATAAATTAAATTAATGGCAAATGATTCCCAGTGTGATTAATTTCACTAATCTGAGAGCTGAATAAGTCAGCATCTTGCACTGCTAACCATCCCTGAGAGACTAAGAGGAGTGTAAGTTGACTGGTGTAAAGTTGAAGGAGCAGGCATGGGTTTAGGAACTTGTAGAGCTGGAATGATACAAAGTTTGGACAGTGAAAGCCTGGCTCACAGCCCCTCTGTCTGGACATCAGACGGTCTCGCACACGCTGAGCCTAACAAACGGTGCCAATTCATACTTTCGCTTTCTGAGGTCCCCTCAGAGTGCCGCACGGGGCCCAGCCCGGTTCCAACACACCAACTGTCCCTCCCTATCTCTCGGCTGCCACATGCATCCACTTCCTGCTTGCTTTAGAGTTTGCAGCACGCGCATATGTACCTAGTGTCATTATAGTGCTAGGACTAGACACATTGCCCAAAAACTTTCAATGGGAGCCAGATGTTCAGGAACACAGACACAGACATTTTCAATCATTGGTCGCTCAAACTAAATAAATAAATAAATAAAAACATAGAATACATATGGGAAAGTGAGGCTCAATCAGGAAAACAAAGAATCAACATGAGTAACAAATTTGATCGTCATCATTATTTGAGTGGGGTATGGTTTAGTGCTACAATAGCAAAGGGCAGAGAGCTTTTACCAAAACCATGTCCTCTTGCATCATAAGGCGCCTGCAGTCAGATTAGAGAGGGATGAAGTGCTGCTGATGTAGCTTCTGCATTCAGGCCTTTAATGATTTGCTCTGTCTTTGCCGTTGCATCAAGATCTGAGATGCTGGAGGCAGAAAGCCCAATGACTTTGAAAACGGTACGTGTCATTCTCTGATGTTTGTTAATATATATGCTCATTGCATAGACAGTCGTCTGTGCCGCTCTGATTGAAGCTCAAGTTTGCTGTCAGGGTTTATTCCCAAGACACTCGTTTTTTTTTCCTTTTTTCTCTCTGTTTTCCTGATTTGGTGGCCTCCTTCCATCCCCAGTGAGCTCGGCCATGTCCGCATCAACATACCACCTTCATTATCGGAGTTCAAACCCCAGAGTAAAGTCAAGCGTGGCTTCCCTTTGCCAAATCACTTTCATCTGTTTTGCTTGAGCAGATGATAAATTAAACCCCAGAACAATAACAACAACATAAAGAGGCCGGGCTCAGAGGCCAGTCAATATCCATCTGGAACATTCTGCAAGTGGCCGTAAATTAAAACCCAGAGACCACACACACCAGAGAGTGTCTGTCATGCTTCTTTTAACAGCGGTCTTTCTCTAAATGATTTAAGAGCGGTCACAGATGATTGCTTTTTAGGAATCTTTCGATTTATGGCCAGGATGAACTGCTCGGAAATAACTGGCGGTGGCTCTCTCCCACTCTCTCTCTCTCTCTCTTACTGAGACACTGTGGGTGGGTGATCAGGGCTTAATTGACCCAATAAGATGCCTTCTCCTCCACCCTCACTGCATGTGACTGGTTCCAGCAGGGCAGGGTCTGAGGGCTACACTCCCTGCCTGCTCAATGCCCATTATATTCAGCTATCAGACCTCGATGAATATTCATCAGCGCACTCTTAGTGCAGCCAATCGGCGGTGTTCCTGCTGCGGGCTAATAGCGATTGGATGGGGAAATGGTGTAATCAAATCACAGAGTATTCTGTAGCTCAGCGTCACAGCACTCGACCTCGTGGCAGGGGTGAGGTTTACTCCGTCTGCGCTGAGCACAAAGAATCATATCTAATTAATCTTGATTAACCTCTTTAATTAGCATCAAGTAAGACTTTGAGAGGGGCCTAATTGTAATCAGTTTCAAAGAATGAGCCTAATAGAAAAAAGGGAAAACAAAGACCAATCTGACTGAACCAAACACTGTTGTTAGGAGATGTGAAACCAACCTTGGTCATTCTCATACAGAACTTTCTCAGTTTTCCTCTCTCTACTACCCACCCCCCACCACCCAACGATCCTGTAGATGGCTACTTTGTCATGTAGTACTAAATGGTTTATTTCAGTTTATTCCCCTGTACTGTCCAGCCAAAGCTTCAGCACACTTTCTAATCCTTCCAGATGTCCAAGCTTTTCCTCAATATCCTATTGCCATGACGACACACATCAGTCTGAGGCCTCCTTGATTGTCCAGTAGGTAGGTGCATGCAAACTAAACCCTCATGCAAAACCCCTCTGCTCTAAAATCCGGAGTGCGCCTGAGTGATGGCATACACACGTTACTATTGTTATTCTTTAGCCTTCATGTACAATTAGTATGAAGGGTGCAGACCAACAATCTAGTATGTAATTCACAGTGAGACATGACTGTACACTCACACAAAACACACATTCAATCCTTATGCTCCTGAGAACGACATTCAGAACAAACATGACCATCAGCAGTCAGCAGGCAGCATGTTACTCTATCAGTTTCACAGAAGTAAAGTCCTCGATGCTTCCTGCTAAACAAACACAAACAACAAACAGCCCTGCAGCTACATCCTGGAAATGCAAAGTGACTAAGAACACGCTAAGACAAATATGAGATGTTTCTAAGATACCGACAATGATTCTGGGGAAGTGAGAGGATGAGCAGACACACACACACACACACACAAAAAGAAAAAAGACCGTCGAAGACTGAGACACGATGAGTAACATGGGTATAATATAGAGTGAAATTACGATGAGACAGTCTTCATGAGACAGAGGAAAGCTCACCCAGGCCAAAATGAAATGTGCCTGCAACTGACTGGTACAGTCAGACAAAGTGAGATATAGAGTTGTGTTACCGGTGAGTGAGTGAGTGAGTGAGTGAGGCAGGGCAGAGGCTCTGCACATTGGCAGTACAGTGCACCAGACCGGGTGATTGATTTGCAGCTAGGTCGCAGTGCCCGCCCGCTCTGCGCGCTGATGAATGACTGCGGGTTTTAATTAACCTTCTGCACACACATCAATATTATTCAAACATCTCACTCTGCTTCCCTTTTCCCTCCATTACCAAGTAACCTTTACGATACACTTTTTGGGGCTGTTTTTGAAATACCAAGAGAAATGAACTATTATAAAGTACTACATAGTAAAACATATTGCAGAAAATCTTAAAAGAAGATTTTTTTTCTCTTGATTTTGTAGTGGGGGATTTGAATGTAGGAGGGGTTGTCAGAGGTACACTTCAGACCAGGAGAGGGCAGAGGTGTACAAACTTCATCTAACTCACCCAACAGATCTGATAACTGGGAAAATGCAAC
The DNA here is from genome assembly GCF_902362185.1 of Chanos chanos. Lineage (NCBI taxonomy): Eukaryota > Metazoa > Chordata > Actinopteri > Gonorynchiformes > Chanidae > Chanos > Chanos chanos. The sequence goes on along the minus strand of NC_044504.1, from coordinate 8,534,692 downwards.
TCAAATAATTCAAAAAATAAAGTATGGTATTCATCAGACAGCTTCTATTTTCTCTTTAGTTCTTTCTCAGAGTATCTAGCTCTGTGTGCCACGGCATGCTTTAAGTTCAGCCTCAACAGTGGGTATATCCATCTCTGTCCATGCATTAAGAGGTAAAGCAGAAAAATCTAAGTCTCACCCCTCTGAAACTGAATTGCTACTGCATTCAAACCTGATAACACATAGGAAAACTACTCGGTGAAGTCACTATTCACAAAAAAATTACAAACATTACCAAAATGATGAACTATGAGCTGTTTATTTTCTGTAGTCTAAAAGGGTGACAATAACTTGAAAGTTCCTTCTGTGTTTTTGTTAGATCCACCTTAGATATTCTTATAACAGTCAGTCCAAAAAAAACGCTTTGAACAACTGCTCCACACACTCAGATGTCCTGCAGCTACATCAGGGGATTCCCATTCAGAGAGCAGCATGTAGGAGGGTCTGTGCAGCAGGATCTGTCTCTCTGAATGAAGAGAATCAGCCTTGAAGACACTCTTGACTCCTTAAAAAAAAAAAAGACAGCCCGGCCACACTGAACATTTTATTTGACTACACTTTATTTGACTTCTACGTGAATGACCCTGTGGTAAAAGTTAAAAGTTGAATGCCTGGTGTTGTCTGTGTAGTAGTATGGCAACTATGAAGATACAGCTACAGCTCTGAGGCAAGAGACAAAGAAGTGACTCCTACGTAGGGTTGGCAAGGCACTCCACATACACAAACACACACTGCCCCCTGCTTTTCTTTCATCACTCCATGGGTAATCTCTTTCTTCTTAAGAGTCACTTAAAAAGGTCACTTCAGCTTTGAGGTCTGACAACTAAAGCCGTAGACCACAGGTGCTCCTGTTCTGTAGCTATAGGCCTACATATATCCTCATTTTATGGGAGCAAGGATGCTCTCTGTGTGGACAAAGAACAGGAATCTCTCGTACACATACAGCACAGTTTAAGCTTGTAATCAGATATCTTGCTCTCAGTATCAATCTCACATGCTAAGTACTGTAGCTATGTCAAACGTTAACTTAAGCATAAATAAACATAGGGGCAGCCATTCACACAACCATTCGCAATGTAATTAGCCAAAAAAAAAAAACAATAAGCGCAGCGTGCTACCAACCAGTTTGCTCTGAATACTGTCCTCTGTCCAGACACTTAAAGACTGAGAGATGTCTGCCTCAAGAAATAACATTCAGCACGTACTGTTCTGGACTAGAGTCCACTTTTAACCTATTTGTGTGCAACAGCAAATTCCATGGCTTAGCAACCAACTGTTTTCACTTTGTCCTAAAAATTCCTGTAAAACGTTCACAAATAATTCGATGAAAAAAAAACAACAAAAAACACAATGGATTCAGACAAAGGACAAGAAAAGTACAGTTCTAACATCAACAGGAAAGTCCAGCATCAGCAGTGACATTTCAGAAAGTTGTCACCATAGCAACATCATGACAGAGAATGAACGTTCCACATCCCAGTGCTGCCTGGATTTATGAGCTCATTCCAGACCATAAGGGGCGGGGGGGTGTGGGTGTGGAAGGTAAAGTGTATGCGTGTACGCACTGCTTGTGTGTGATAATGGGCTGGTTCGTATTCTTATAGGATAATGTTAAATGTCACTGTTAGAAATCTTTAAACGGTGAGGTGTAGGTTAGTGGTCAATATGGACATAGCCTGTAGGTGAATTGACAAACACTACAGAGTGTCATGATTTGTGATTTTGAGGCAATATCACAGTTATACCCTCCTTCAGTGTGGAGCTACGCCTCGCCGCTGCTCTCAACGATATTAATTAGACTGGGCAAATCAAAAGCTTCGCATCTGATAGGGCATCTGATGTCTGAGTGAATTCAATTAAGAGGAAAATGGCCTTTAGTATTATCAGGTTTGGAGTGGTCTTACAGCCTACCAGTGCCCCTATGCGTCTAATAACAGAAAGGACAAACATATTAGCCTGGAGACTCATCGCTGTGGCTATTTTAGTCTCTGAGAGAGACTAGCTCGCAGGATCCCACGGCTGTGCAAACGGCATTAACACACATCAACTTGTGGGCATCCCCACGCGTTTCCGTAATGCATAATGTCCCAAAGTTAATCAGTCCTTTTCTGGGTACCTAGGTAAGGTCTATATCTGCTGGTTTTATCCTTTCACTTGCTGCGTAAACACAAAGGCCTTTGAATTACCTTGTCCTTATCTTCCACTAGGTCAGTCAAAACATCGTCAGGATCCAGAATCCCCCCGTCGCAGTACTCCACGTGGTGGGTCCGCACCAGGAAGTCCCCCTCCTGTAGAACAGACCCAATGTGTTAACAACCTTTATCAATGATACAACACAGAGGCTTTTTACACCAACACAAAAACAGACCTTATCAGTTACTTAAAAAGCCCGTCGACAAGGCCGTCTCTTAAAGGGAACAAACCGCTCTTTTAATAAGTACAGGGTGGATAGTGGAGGGGGTTGGGATGACTAGAGGGCATATCCAAACAGCAAACACAGTGACTTTTAATAGAGTTTGGTAGAATTCAGACTTCAGACTTCAAATTCAGTCCATTTAGGGAAAATTCAGATCATTACAGTGGTGCTAGAAGGTTTGTCTGAAAGTGGACTGTTGAAGCCCAAAGTGTTTAGTAATTGATTTAACCTTTTCGAGCCTGATGTGCACTGGTAACCTGTGCAGTGAAGACTGAGGTCTATGTTTTTTAATTAAGGCTGCCATAACTCACATCTGATTGTCATCACACTGATTGACACTCCTTACTCTAATTATCCTTTTAACTGACCTGAAAATCCTCCTAGAGCTTCATAAACTTTTTCCAACAAAGACATCTAAACGTTGAATCATTTTGATCAATAAATAAAAAGTATAACATTTTTGTGTTATTTGTTTTATTGGGGTCTCATGGCCTATTTTTATGACTTAGATGAAGAGTTGATCACATTTTAGATCAAATTTATGCAGGAATTCAGAAAATTCTAACGGGTTCACAAACTTTCTAGCACCACTGTTACTGTGAGTAACCTATGATGCTTTTCATTAATACTTAAGAAAAGATCAGAATTTCATTATCATTTCATTGTTCATTTCATGAACCAATCACACTGTATATGCCATGAATATGCCTGCAACAAAATACAACTACTGCCTCAGGGTGTGAATTCTTCTGTAAGCCGATAGGGCAGTGCTTTTGAGCCTGTGTTAGCAGTAAGACTCCGAGGGTGTTGGCTAGAGTACATAAGGAACTCGTGCTCATTAAAATACCTTCTCTCCTCAGCTCCCTCTTCCACTCACACCTCCTAGAGGGGGAGTGTGGACAGGGCGAGCTTGCACCTCTCTGCTCCTTTTGCCTCTGATTAATGACAGTACACCAGCCCAACACAGCTGACAGGAGTAACACAGGACTGTGCAACAAAACACACACCTAAATAACACCATCCCCACTGGAGCACTCAAGAAAAATTCAACAAGACTACAGAGACTAGCCACATGTCTGATGTTTACAGCCTAGCCAACAGTCGGTGAATCACAAGTACAATTCCTAATAGCTTTACTCTGAAGGCACTGAGACAGAGAGAGACAGACAGGGAGAGAGAGATAGAGAGAGAGAGAGAGATGGAGAGAATGCAAGGAGGAAAAAAAAGAAAGAAATATGGAAAGAAATTAAACTCTGCCACACACAGGAACTACTTCCATTTAAATGACAGCCATATAACAGCTTGTGCGTAATTACATATAAGACAACATCTTATTTGCTTCTCTTATATAACCATCTAAATGTAGCTTGCATCGTTTTCATAAAGCCATTAGGAGTGCTAAAGCCTATGCCCAGACAATGCCATTCTGTTACCCTTCACCAGTGATTTGAACAAACAGTCATTCTGTGCGATGTGTTTTGGCAAATAGTAGAGTAAGACTTGATACTCCGGTATGCTTGCTTTCACATCTGCCGTGTGTTTCAGTTGCAATCAGTTAGACCATTAACATTCTGGCATACATCAGTCAGAAACACCAAGTCAAAGCACAACATGGCTTAGCCCCAGTTCAAAAAGAACATGAGTAACAACTGCGTTTTTTTCCACAACTAATCAGCCCTTCCATGGCCATAGTTTTAATCTTCTGGACTGTATAAAATGAGCTCCCATTGTGCCATGATGCTGATGTTTTGCTTGTCCATGGACTCCAGCAGTTCCGATCTGATCTCATTAGAGAGTGTTGGACACATGACCGTGTAATGCATCTGTTTCATGATTTGAGAAAAAGCAAACACACTGGGAGCAAGTTGTACCAACAAACAGTAGGAAAAAGAAGAGAAAAGACAAGAAAACAGGGACACCAAAATAGTTGAAGTTTTCGATGTCACCTTTATACAGTGGCAGAGACTTGGAGTCTTCTGACTAAAACATGGTGAAATGAGACCAGATCTTTGTTGCTGTGGGTCTGTGGTATTATAGCAGTGTGAGATAACAGGTTTGTGTCTGCACAGAGGTGAGAAGCTATCAGATATGATTGTGTGAACACAACTTTATTGTGTGTAACAAGAGAAGAGCAGACCTGGATCTGACCCGCACAAGATACTTGAGTAAGTCTATCTTGAAAACCAGTCAGACAACTTCATTGACTTTCACTGACAAAGAAAAGTGTGTATATATGTATGTATATATACATACACACATATACACACACACATAAATAAAAATAAACACATATACATGTATATGTATGTGTGTATATACACACATATATATATATGGCTATAAATCCAAGCAGGTCACCTCTAAAGTCTCTATTGTCCAAATTACTACAAAATACAGTTCCTGAAGAATGTCAAGTCTATTCAAAGAATATGAGAATGACGAACAAATGATTAGTTTTCCAATCTACTGCCACAGTCTTAATCGTTTCCATAATTACAAACTAATGTGGCATAATATCATTAGAATAAGTTAGCATTAGCTTAATTTAAGGGTTCAAAAATTGCTGGTAATTTCAGCATTTTATTTTGTCTGTGAGGTGATCAATTTAGTGTCTCTTAATGGTAGTCTGGAAGTGTAGGATGTTATGGGAGATCTGAACACATACACTCAGGCCTCTTTTCCTTCCCAGATCTAACGCCCTGATTCTTAGAATACATTTTATGGCTAGTTTCACTGCACTGGATTTTTCCATTTGTTTTGGGTTAGTGCCTTTTCCGGTTTGCTTTCCTCCCCAGGCGAGCTCAGCTGTGGCCAGACTTACAAAAACTCATCCAGCAAAAATAAGGAAGTTCAATCACATCGAAGTGGACCGGCAAGTCCAAAGACCACCGCAATGAGAACTAATCTTGTGTAGACAGTTTGCCGGACCTAAAGTTTTCATAAACTTTAGGCTAACTTCACTCTCAGAGAAAAAAGAAAACAGTTTGAGAGTACATAAGGATGTTTGCTGTCCAGGAACACTGAGCCTTTGCAAAAGACCTGCATTCACATCGCCTCAACTTCCACTTCAAAGCTGGCAGGCGACAAACATAAACAACTAAGAGCAAAAAGTCTTGCTATATTAGTGATGGAGGGTCATGTTTGCAAAATGTGTAAATGAGTGAGAAGATCTCTGAAGAAGAAACCTATAATATTTCCTGGCCTAGCACCATGCACAAATACACTTGCATACACGCACACACACACACACACACGCACACACACACACACACACACACACAGTGTTCTTTTTCTCAGACAGCACCTTAATCATGCACCGTTGGAAAAAGGAAATCTGTTACTACAGCCACACCCAATCAGCCCATGGACAGCATGTCCACTGCTTATCTGACCGGTCTGTCCCTGGCCTCTCCTATTCACCACAGTCTTTAAAAACACAAATCAAAACTTCACTTTGTCTTTGTGTGTGCAGCTCTGTAAACGGACACAGGCAAAGATTACGTCAACCGTGGAACAATTACCGTGTTTACTCTCATTATGTAATTATGAATCACCATGTGCACACCAAAGCACGAAGCAACATCTTTTAAGAATTAACACGACAGTTCCGAAGAAAGCAGCACCAGAGTGGAAAACACAGAAGACACAGAAAACTGCAGAATATAAAACAAGTTATAAAATCACCTTAAGAAAAAAAAAAAAAACATTGAACAGAAAAACTATTTATTTTAAGTGAAACGATAAATGAAACCATTTCCAAACAATTTCAACCTGCGTGAAAAACATCATGAGAGTCATTCGAAACCCATTTAAGGCTGTTGCCTCCTTAGACCCCCCCCTGTATAGAGGTCCTGGATACAGCATGCGAACAGCACTAAGACAGAGTGAATGAGGGTGACAGAGAGGTCAGGAGCTGTCTGATAGTCAAGATATGAGAGCTATGTAGCAGCTAGCGCGGCTGCTATGAGAGGAATGCCTTGCATGCTATAATACGAGTCATTTCCTGCTCCATGACAAGTGAATGAGTGCAAGTGTGGCAGGGCCAGGCAAAAGGGACCCAGTAATGAAATGATGGAAATCTCCAGAACATTTGGTGTGTGCTGATGACAGCGAGGCAGCAGACCTCCTGCTGTATATTAGTGCTGTGCTTTTGTGGGAGATGTCAGGGGTCCATTACCAAGCCCCACAGCATTACAGTACTCATAAACTGTAATGATGATGATGATAATCATGCAATAAGACACTGTCTATCTTCCAGAACCATCCGCCGCCTTCACACTGCATTTCATTTCATTTTTTTTTTTTGTTTGTTTGTCTGTTTGGTTTTTTATTTTTTTGTCGTTCTTGCTGTTGAAGTATGAAAATCCCAATTTTGCTCTGAGATGAATTTCCTTCTTCCAAACCTAGCGTCACATCCATTTCTTGTAATGGAGTAGTGAGCTCACATCAGATGAGGTGTTTTATGTATAAAAAGACAAATGATATGAATATTTTCTTGTAAATGCAGCTCTGTGTGTCTCAAGCATGTGCAAATGTATGTAGGAGTGATACTCTGTGTGTGTGTGTGTGTGTGTGTGTGTGTGTTTAATCTGTAGTTTTAAATGAGATAGTCTGGCTGCCTTCACATTCTTGCTCAGACAGCATGTCTCTGTCGTCTGCCTGATTGAAATCAGCACTGACCCAGCACTCACCAGGAAATAGCTTCACACACAAAGCACATTACAGCACATACAAACCAGTACTGCACTAACTAACCAGTCTTAGCTACACCGTGACCAGTCAGCGCTGCACAAACAAGTCTCTGTCATACACATACCAGCCTCTGCCACACATTGCCTTGTCTGGGTCACACACAGTGTACCAAACCGCATTTACTGTAATGTCCTGAAATACACAACTGGTAGAGTGAGAATCCATGGAAATGCTAGCCTAACGTAGTCTGATATATCATCTGAAGCCCTGTGTGGACGAAATACCGATAAAATTATATAGCCTATATTTCGCATCAGACAGCTGCTAGCTTACATACACAATCCAAAGTGAAACAGCGTGAATCTGGACTGAGCAACAGACGGCCGCAACAAAGCAGTCCCCACCCTGAACACTCCCAAGACAAACAGAAACCAGTCCAAAATGCTAACCTCAGTCCAGAGCCTCTTCTTAAAGCCTCTGTCCAGTTCACCAGACAAGAACATTAACAGAAACAGACTAACATTATAAGGACCAAAGTCAGAGGAGAAAATCAGCTAGAGAGAAATGACAGCAATGTTGAAAATGGACGTCCAATTAAATTTCAGATACAACTGCATTTCTTTCGCTACTACGCCATCAATCTCTCCACATCATTTCAAGCTAATCAAAAGTCCCTCTTTGTTTTTAAGTGCACTTGTCATGATATGACTCCAGATGCCACGGCACTGGTTTGAATTCTATTCATCATGAACAGATGCCAAGGAGCAAGCGTTTCCATGACACTGTATGCTAATTGTTTGTTCTTTTGGCAAGAGGCCAATGGTTTCGATGACTTCAGCAAACCTGGCAGCTAGCTCAGCATTCCAGAATCTGGCGTTCCTAAGTTTAATGAAAGAACAGCAGCTCTGCTACGGTCCTACGTGCATCTGGGTAATTAAGTGGCCTCTTTTACAGCGGGCTGATAACTTCCTAAGTGACTCCCAAGTACTTCCTCCATCCCTCCCTTGCCCCAAGCTCTCGGACTGGATTTACAGCCTCAGGGCCTGTTGGCTAACCCACACACACACACACACACAAAAAAAAAACAACAACAGAATATTCAGGCACAACCTTACAGAGTCACTGGGCCTGGAACATTCTACCTAATGCTGGTTTAAGATCACAGGCATTCCCTCCATAGAGAAAAGGCGTGTCTGAGCCACTGGAAAAGAAACCTCCTTGGATATTTCTTCTTTGAACAGTGTAACACGGCACAAAGGAAGACGGAATTGAAATCAAAGGTTATAGTGAGCACACATGAAATTAGAGAGGAAAAGCCTCAAAGCAGTAATTCCCCTTCTTTTTAAAATGACAGCTTCTTGCTAGGATATATGACAGTGTTTAAAGAGGTAAAGAGACATAGATTAGCACGAGTAAATCTAGGTCAGTGCTTAGTTCAATTTAATCCTGAGGCATATTAAATACATAATTACACAGCTGCAGGAAAATATGTGAGATTAGCATAACAAAAAATGAAAGACTATGAGCTGGTGAGACTTCAATGGGAGAGGATGAAATCTGGTAATTAACACCAGCACTCTGAGCTCTATCGCGGCGAAGATAACGCAGCCAAGCCGTCACAGACTTTAAGCTCTCACACCAAGCAGGAAAACTCTTTACCAACCATCCACAAACATCTGAAGCACACTGAGGCAGACTACACGATGAGACTTCAACATCCCTATTTACTACAACACTGTCCTGTGGACAAGCTGAGACACAGTTTGAACAACAGCGCTTGAGCACTGAGTGATCAATTACACAGTCTGTAGAGCTGAGACATTACGGATTGGAAGAAAAAAAGAAAACAGCAGTAAATGTAGTGAAGGGACAGCACGTTTCATCAGACTGAGTCACAGCCTAAATATCTCTGTTCTCTGCAGACGGGCTACAGATCAAATAGACCCAGACCTGACCCGCTGAGAGTTCACAGAAATAAACTGCTTCGATTCTGCGCGCTGACGGTTTAAAAAACATGTAAGGTATTTCATAATTATAAAAAATATATATATGTATAGGCTAGATGGTAACGAGTTTGAGAGTGAAAATTCAAGATGGCGTCATGGTTCATAACATGCTTTGTTAATTAGAAAAAAAAAAAAAAAAGGAGAAGAAAAAATTAAAACGTATAAATGTTCAGTCTAATGGCAACACAGCATAAAAACAGAAGAGAGGATCAGCTGTAAATAGCAGCTTAGCCAAATGAGGCATTTCATTTGCAAGAGGAAACAGATCGGCAGAGAGAGGTGGAAGGTCCATTACAATTCAGAGAAGACTGACGCCCACATCAGGTCTTTGCGCTACATGATTATGCTAACACGGGAGCAGGTAGAACAGGTCTGTTGTATAATCAGGCGTGAGCCACTAACAGTTTTCAATCCACGCGGATATATGCAGTGCTTCAAGTAGATATTCAAATACTGTGATTAGACTGAAGGTTGGCCAGCTTGTTTTGATTAAACAAAAGCTGTGAGAATATTTCTTCATGCAAGGGGAGAGCTGGAGGGAGCTGAGATCACCACTGTGGTAAAGAAGAAAAAATAAATAAGTATGAAATGTGGTTCAGCATTTTTCTCCTGGACATATATCTATGATGTAACATTGGATTTGCATAAACTTCAGGGACTTTCTTAGTTCTAACATATCAGCCTAATAATTTTCCATTATTCTCGTTATTAAAGGAACATAGGAGAGCACTGTGTCACAGCCATTCATCATAGCTTTGTTATAATAAACACTCATGTCATAAACAGGAAAGAGCCCAATAATTAAAACAATCTATCATAAGGATCAATTGTAGCCTAAGCCTGGAACTGATGTATTATATTGTTTTGTTGGATACGGTTTCCGATCACAATACAAACATGCAGAACACAACGCTGAGCGTATTCGACACACGACGACAGACTCAGCGGAGGGGCTCAGTGGAGGACCACTTTATCTCTCCTCTGCCTGACCCTGATGACTTAAAAGCTCAGCCACAGACAACATGCGTGGGCTAATAACAGACAGCTCTGCAGCCCTGCAAATGAGGCCCGAGAGACTACAGCCGATCGCCCTCCATCCAGCCTCGCCATCCATCCTGTCCGCAGCAAGCTTGTAGATCACCGACCCACACCACAGGTCCACAGAGACAAACAGCCAATAACACTCTGTTGTCAAGAATAACAAACATGCAAACACGTATACAAATCCAGGCATAAACAGGAAAAATAAATAAGTAATTACTATGAAGCCCACGCATACTGACAAAGATGGACAAACATATTTCGCTTCTCATCATCGTTTGCTGCCATAGCGAGACCTCATAATTGTACAATGTTGCACACTACCATTATCATATAAGTTTATTCTTGTAAACTACTGCCTCTATATCATACACTTTTGATGGCTCCTATATAGTCACCTGCCAGACCTCCTGGATAACGCAACCATATGGTGTGGAGTATAGCTGATATGGAAAGCATGGTTTTTCCAGAGAGAAGAAACCCTACGTCTGACTACAGCCAGCCACACCGCTGCAGCTCCGTGTCAGCACCAAGCATCAGGACCACCAGTATCCCATCAGTCAACTGCCAAGTCTAAAGACAGAGCAATAACACAGCGTACTGCCAGCTGAGGGACCCCGTGGCTGTCTACCATCTCATTTCACCCTAGACTCCTGGAGGACTGCAGGACGAGCACGTTATAGTTTAATAGGCATGGGCTAAGGTCTGATGCACAAAGAGCTGAGGAGCTGCACGTTTCTCATCAGTCCGTGGGGATGTTCGTGACTCAGGCAGAATCAGAGTCCTCTCACACTGGTGTGCTATTTGAATAATGGGGCCAATATGATCTTAAGCGGCAAGGGGGAGCTGATCACAGATGAGGAGTCAGAAGGTCATGACTCTAGGGATGGAGCGGCCAGTGAATTTTATCTTTCATTTGCATTAAATGCACACGAGAGCTGGAACAAGTCACATCTGTCCTCTGTATGTGTCCACTTTGATAATGTCAAGATTATATTCTCATACTTGGGTCTCTATATGAGAAAGATGTGTTTCTGAACTATTTTTTATCCCAAAATAAACAGAACTGAAGTCAGTATTGCATAAATCCAGAGGAAGAATTGAAAATAGGAATGAAATTACAAGGGGGAGGGGGGCTGTGTCAGTGTGTTTGTTTTAAATTCAGTTTTAGGAAGTAATTTTGAAATGGACAAGATTCAAAATGCGACAATTAAGGCTGAAAAAAGAAACATTATTTGACGCTATTTAAAATCAACGGCAGCACTGAACTTTCCGCACTAATCGTCTAAATGCATTAGCCTCGACAAGATAAATTAGGTTCTTTACCTGTTCAAGAAGTTTTCTGTATCTCTGGGTAGCTTGCTGGATAAGGTCACGAACTGTCCATCCATCTTTGCACGGAACCACCACGCCAGTTCTTCCGAAAGTTACCGTTACTTTCATTGTCCTCCAAAGATGAGTTCAGCGGAATTCAGTGATGGCCTGAAGGTGTTCTGCGTCACCAGCACTCACTTCATCACCATCAACAGGTGCCTTGAGGCGGACGGAGACAGCGAACTGGCATTCCCTCAGTCTCTCTTAGCACCGTTACATAGTTGCATGTTTCGTCAAAACAACCGCTCCCTTCTTCAGTCGGTTCTTGTTTACAGGATAATTTGTTTGTTGACCCTAAAACAAAATAAAAAACATTCCACAAGGAGAAACAGCCCTAATTAGCAATCTAACATAATTTGTAGTCATAACACTGTCCCAAGAGCCATTGGAATGACTTTGGTTGTAAATTTATGTTTCTTTCGGCACACACACGAGGAGATAACGTTGGAAATAAGATAAGGTGGAATACTTCTTCTGTCTTCTGGGTAATTAAGTTAACTAGCAAACTAACCGCTTAAACAAAATAACTGAATACTTAACACTCAACGGTCCGCGGAGAAGCTAAGTCAATTAGCATCGCAGCTAAGTAGCTTTAGCCATGTTTTTAACATTTGGTCAACTTGTTTTTTAATTAAAATAACAGAATATTTGTCTTAAACTTTGAGCGTATCTTCAAGTAAGCAGTTTAGAGTATCGAAGTTTTTTTTAAGTCTACCCTGGTACTTACTTGGACAAAGATGGAGATGCAAGCAGGTTAGCCCGAGTCAAAAGTTTTAAAATTCTGCGCGTTAGAACTATTCTATTATATCAGGTCTTACGGCTGGTTTAACAAAAGGTTTTCAAATCCCATCTGTCCGAACAACTGATATGCGGCCAGTAGTGGCATTTCAAAGTGTTTGACTGATATAATGATTTGTGAGTGTGGTCGCATTGCCTTTCACTATTCCTAACTCTTCCACTGATCCAAACTTTAGTTTAGCCACGCACTGTAACTTTGTTAAAGGGGCAGTGCTTAGTTTTGACCGCAGGTTCTGACCAACGATGTTGGCGAACCGGTGTCCATTAATGAAATCAATAATAAATCAGTTGATTTCGTTAACACAAAGTTAATATACTCAGCTGTGCAATCGGTCTCTTTTCTGTATCATGATTAAAATTTCAAACTAGCGCCAGAAGCGGCACGGAATGTATTCGTTCTGAAGTTGAACATGAATCATTAAAATACAGGCATTAATAATATGCAATTAACGATTTATGCGTTGCATTAAGATTTTACAGAGCATGGTGTTTTATAATGCATTGTGTTATGATTGTAGTCTGAAATCAATGAATATCTGAATATCTTCTCACCTTACAAGAGCGGTCCTACCTGGTTTACGAAGCGACACACCGACATTCTTTGTAGTAATTGGTATTACATGATAATAATATGTGTATGCCAGTGACACTACGATAGAGATGTGTAGAGTGTAATAGGGGATTGTTTGAAGAACACAATAAAACAACAGAACAGGTTAAAGACCTTCTTGTTGTCAACCTCTCCATCAAATCTTGCAAAAGTAGTAGATGTAAAGTCAGTCACCTTGAGGGATTCACATGATTGTCAGACATTAACCACATACACAGGATGATTGAGATGTGCTGTGTAATCAGGGCGAAAGAATAAGGGACAGGTCATGGAGAGAGAGAGAGAGAGATGCATCTTCTGGTGAATGAATATGTATGAAGATGACATCACACCCCAAATTTGACATTTCACTTTGACTTTTAGTATGTGGGTTTAACTAACAAACCGAACTGGAAAACTACAAGGGTTCATTCTTTACACCCCATACTTTTTTCCTGGAAGTGGCAGAATCAAGATTAGTTCACCCCTGTCAGTGTTCCTCCATCATACAATGAGACCAACTCATTTGCCTCAGTCCTGATCTGTTTCCACTGCTGAAGTAAAGAGAACTCCCTCCTCCCTTCGTTGTCATCAAAAGCCTACCATCCTCTCTCATCTGTACCCAGCAAAATTGCCACTTTTTTGTGCTACGCGGAATCAAGAAGCCGCTGTCATTTTCTCCTTCTGTTGTTGAACCCAAGCAGTATTTTTATGATGAGTTTCATCTGTCTTGCTCTTTGAATGTGACCTAATTCTGCATTTGTTAGCTTTTACAAATCTTAATCTCCCTCTGTGACACTTGAATACTCAAATGCAAAAAGGTCTAATCAAAATGAACTTGATACCATTTTCAGGAACAGAGATATGAAGACTATATCAGTGGTGCTGTTATTTATGTATCCATGTTTCAGGTTCTTGATTGTGTTTCCTTTCTACTTCAGACCTTACAGAAATTCTGAAACGAAACTGAAGCTTTGCACATAAATTTCTCATAGTGCACCACCAAACAACAGTTTGCATACCTTGCAGGTTTCATGCCTGAATGACTAAACGAGGCGTAATTATTTTTGTCATATAAGCATCAAAACCCTTCCTCAATCTCACGCCTCTCAGCCAAGGTACATGTGCTAGGAAAAAGGTTAGGTGTGCTTCAGTGAGTTGAATTTATACTTATAGATTAATAACACCCCATTTACTTTAGTACCGATATAGCTTTCTGACATTTTCTTTATATGGTTTTATGCTATAAACTGGCACAGGTTTTAATACATTTGGATGGATTTAATTAGGTTACAAAAATGAAGGGCTACTGATAGTTGTGAATTGTGTACCACACACTGTGTGACTGGACAGTTTGAAAAATGCAAGTTTAAATAGGTGTGATCCTAATGCATGTCCATTCTGTGTGGCTGTCTGTTTGGGCCTGACCTTCAGTTATCAGCTCTCTGTGTGCCTCATTCACGCTGCTGTGTGAACGCATCCCTACTGTTTAGCAGGTGGAGTGGAGAGGCTCTGAACAAATCGATGTGTCTGCTGAACACGTCCAGAATGTGGAGTCACAACAGGGGGGCAATGATCACTAAAGACATCCCTGTGAAACATTAGATTTGCCCTTAATCTGCAGTTTCACACAATTTTCTTCACCCCAACATCCATCTTTCTGCAAAATTGCCCATTCAACTGTTAATGGCTTAATTAAGTTCATGGTTTCGTAACCGTGTGGGGACTACAAACAGCTGGGCTGGGGCAAGAAGCAAAAATTTGTGTGTGTGTGTGTGTGTGTGTGTGTGAATTTTGTTTTTTTAATCTGTTTTTATTTAGCAGGATTAATTTGAGCTAGTCAGGGACAGTTTACGTTCTCTCTAAATTCAGAGTTTGAAGGCTTTGGACTTGAAGACATTTTCAATACTTTTTATAACCTACTCTGGGGAAGAATCGATGCTCAGTGCATCACATATTTGCGCTCAGATTTCGATCACTTGTTTTCAGCAATTGTCACACCTTCATATTATCCGCACTCTGAGAGAAAATGGACTTCGTCAATAGCCCCTCTTCCTGCATCTCTCAGTGGGTTACGTTTTACATTCTCTGACCCAGAGAGAATCAGCCATATAGATTACTAAGACATTCAGAGCGGAGGGCTAGAGCCCTGTGGAGCCTAATGTTTTCCTCGTTACCATTTTAAGACAAATATTAAAGAAGTAAAATTGCTGGGGGAAGTACTTTCTTGGAATTGTAACAGTGACAGAGTTCCAAACAGACCTTGAAATGATTCCCTGAGGCAACACCTACACAAATGTTACACAATACAAATTTAAAACCTGCCAGGGGAGACAACATTCAAATTACCTTAAATGTGCCCAAACTGGGGATGAGAGTGAGGGATAGAGATTAATGTAATGGCTGAGATCAGTCATAGTCGAGTTTTGATTGAGGATAAGAGGCTATGGTTTGAGTTCTCATTAATTACAACAAATGCTTGCATGCAGAGATTTGTGTCATTTCCAACACATGTTATAAATACATTTGGAAACAATGTTGCTGTTGGTAATACAGGCAAATGCCTTGTGTATGAGTAATCAATTCTGTGTTCATGTAAAAAAAAAAAAGGAAAGTTCACTGAAACAGAAGAAACAGGGAGGGGTTGCTTCGACGAGGCCTGAAATGTAAACTGATATTGCTGTTGTTTAAAGAAATAAGACCCAAAAACACTAAAATGATCATATAAAATGCTCTATTTCCTGTTCAACTCGTTTCAGTGACAAGTATACCCCAAAGCACACCTGCAATGCTGTCAGTCTTTAGAAATCAGTTAGCTATTGATAAAGTATGTGGATATATTTTTCTCTCACTGCCTTCTGCTTGTCACAATGTTTAAAATGGAATTATTTCCCTCATTTTTGCTGCACCTGACTTCTTTTCTTGTACCATAAAGCAGATATGAAATCCTGAAGAATCTTCCAGAACATTAAATGATAGATAATGAGTCATATTTCTTCCTGACCTCTTAACCAAAAATAGACACGTGCAAATATATTGAATTTCTCACCCTGCCTGACAGTGCACCAACAAGTGCTATCGACAAGTTATATTCACTGGGAGAATCACAGGATCAGGCTAGTGCTGGCACCTGTTCTTAATGGAGCAAATTAGCACCTTGTCAGTTAAGACATTTTTTTTTTTTTACAGGTGCTTCTCAGAAAGTCAAGAAAATAGGCAGTAATTACTACTGCTTTCAGAGAGACCTTTTCAAAATTAATTAGGTGTATAATAACAGGCAAAGAAATTGTTAAATGAACCATTATCTAATTTTTTTAATTTGTCACGGTGGAAAGTCTGATTTTCCAAAATGTGTTTTTTTTTCTCTCTACGACATGCTCAACAAATAAATACAAATGTATATAATACAAATAAATACTATCCTACATATCCTACATATTAGAAGGGCGAAATAATGCCCACTTTCCTATATTTGCATAGTAGACCATTACAGTGTTGATCACAGAGGACAGACACAACCGTATGTGACAAGAGTGAGAGGTGGACTCTAAAAATCTTATATACAAGAGAAAATTAGTCACTTAGTCATTTTCCTTGTGATTTACAAGGTGCTGGAATTGATGTTTCAACCAACAATTTTGAACTAAAGTGTCTGCTGACAGAATAAAGTTTTTGTTCAAATATTGTTTTGCTGTATGACAAAACCAAGCACCCCTTGGACATGTTGGTTGAGCAGGACCGAGCTCCTCTTTACAACACCAGCTTCTAGACGGAATAGTGACCTTGACATTACCAAAGACCTTGACATTACCAGCCATCTTAAAAGAGGAGTACATGATTCTCAGAGTGGCCTGTGCATGTCTGGAATTAATTAACCTAACATCTACAACCCAACTCACTCTTAAGCCTACAAAAATATTCACGGAAAGAGAGGGAAAAGGAATGAGACAACGGACATGGTAAATACTAAAATATAAAAATTATACATAACAAGTAAATATATACCATCATCAATCCTTAGAGTCTAATTTTGTCATGAATAGATGTGAATGGATTTCCACTTAGGTCTGGGAATGGAAATGCAGCTAGTTAATCTGTAGATGTGAATTGAAAGGCTGTCTCTATAGGTCACCATTCTCAAACATTCTCTATTCATTCCTTTTCACTGAGAAAAAAAATTGGAATCACGATGATCTCTCTATTTCTCTCTCTCTCTCTCTCTCTCTTTCCGTCCCTCTCCCCCTCTCCGTCTCTCTCATAGAGGTCACCATCATCTTCACCCATCTTCAAATCATGTTCCCAAATGTAATGGCCTTCCAAAGACCAAACATGGTCAATTAAGTTATGTAAATTTACTAATTGAAAATCCCAGACCACCCTGACATTCTGTTTGACCTCATAGCTTTCCACGGGAAAAGGCACCAGTCAAAATTATTAGGAAAATGTATTTTGCCCCTTGTGCCTCTGAAGCATAAAGGGGAAAAAAAGGAAGAAGAAGAAGAAAAAAAAGATAATTATTTGCAGGGGACAAAGAGTGTAATTGTAAAAGATGTTTCCAAAGAAATCACAACAAATATAGAGGCATTCATCATCGTTTTGATGAAATAATCTCATATGCTATTCAGTCAGAGGAAATACAATCATTTGTATTTATGTACATTTTGTACATCTGGATCAAATCTTTTTCTCTTTGTTAGACGACTGTGGACTGCGATGTGATGATAGCTGCCGTTCGTTTGAAAACTAAGATAACGAAGGAGCAGAGCTGGGACGAGGCCGCGTGTTGCCGAGCCCTTTGCCTTGCGCTGAAGTGTACAGGACTTCGTTTGCTGTAAGTCACTTGGAGAGTAAGGCTCCATACAGCCATTGAACAGATATGGAAAGCTAAATCGCATACCACCCACGTCTGGTTCATCACTTCCATCATTTTGTGAGAGACCTCTCCCACCGGCATCAGCTGTGAGTTGAAATTTCGCATTCAAGGTGGCTAAGAGGTGATATATAAGGTTGTCTTTGTGGTGTAGGAGCAGCTCAATGCCTTGTATAATAGATATTGACCCACCAATACCATGCTGAGGAGTAGCAGACTGGTGCATGTCTGGACTTGCCCAGAGACTCTTATGATCTACACATCTTTGGAGATGAACGGTATGGGGTCTGGGGCTTTGTGTCTCTTGTAATGACTGTCAACAGCGACACCCAATAAAAGATCTCCACTCCATGGGATCTGCCCCATTGCTTGTTTTACACATTGGGGATGAAGGAAATGTTGCTATGGTTACATCAGGCCCAATTCCATTTCCATGCTGCTGTTTTATCTTTTGCTCTTACTGTAGTAAATATGTGGGGTTTTTTTTATGTTGTTATTGTTGTAGTTGTTGTTATTATTGTTGTTTATAATATTTGTTTTTGCTCCACTGAGCCCAGTGGTGAATATGTATTCACAACAGATGCCACTGTTACACACTGCAGATCTAAACTCATAATCAGGAATGTATAGGGGAAAAACTGAGTAAAAGTGGCATCATCGAACTGATGATGTCACTAAACATTTTTTTAATATTTTATGCAACCACACACACTGTGAAATGACAGGAACAGAGTGTTCTGAGAGCCGTCATCGACGGGTAGCACCACCGCTAAAATACCAACATTTGGGTCCTGTTGAAAAACACTGTTAATTCTGCAGTGTGGTAAAGAGTGCCCTCATGAGGTCACTAGGATTATCCGTGTGTGTCTTTGCAGCAGCTTCACCGGGATGGAGAGCTGACAGTAAAGCTGTTTGGCTGTTTATACTAAGAATCACAAAAAGAGTTGATGAAGTTTTTTTTTTGAAAATGCATTTCATTCAAGATTATAGATTGTCTTTAATGCATTTTACAATGTGCTAAAGACAAAGTACAATCATTTTTGAAAAGGATTCCTTATCCTTTTCGATGCATGCGTTTTTGGTTTTTTTTGTTTTGTTTTCTTTTTAATGGTTTCAATATGGAGTCCTTTGTGGAGTGTGAAGATTTGAAAAAGGACAGAAAAAAAGCAGGTTTCTGTGTTTTTAAAAATGTGACAGAGCTTTTCTTACTCATACATTTCCTCTCTGTCTTCCTTTCTTTCCCCTGGTATTAATTAGTGACCCACACGTGGATCTGACAGAGTTTGTTTTGCTTTAGTGTGTGTACAGCACAACGTTCACATAAAAGAGAGAGCTATTTCCAGCTCTGCCGTTACAGTCATTAAAAGTGCAAATGAATCCAGAGGCTGCTGTTGCTTTTCTTGTTTTTCTCATCTTCTCCTCTATTTTGTCCTTCTCTTCACAAGGAGGACATTTAGTTTGTCTCTGAAAAAAAAGGGGGGCTTTTGTCAAAGGAGAGATTTCTGAAAGAGATGGATAACATGCTGTTTAATCCACGAGGGAGTGTTTTCCAGGGACGCTCTTTAAACACACAAGAAACCTGGAGTGAGCTAGAATTTTCCACATACTGTAATTGTTAGCAGACCTTTCTGACTGAATGCTAGACTCAGTACATAATTCAAATGTACATAAGCAAAATACACGAATTTAAAAGGTGTTTTGTTAGGGTCTTGCTTAAAAACTGTAACCATGATATACAGTGTATATAGTATACATTGTGCGATAACGATATAATAAAAGAGCATGCGGTTATGTACACTATGTTATGCACTACATTATCTAGGTACTTGTCTTGTACAGCATAAGAGTTATGAGGGAATTGAACAGACTTTGATTTGTTCAAATTTTCTGCCCAATCCCTGCCCTTGAACACCTTGTCATCACCACATTTCTCCTTAAATAAGGCATTGAATAAAGGGAAATAACTAAGAGGAAAAAATATTGAGAGGGAAAAGAGGAAAAGTGGAAGCTTGTGATGATTCCCCTGAGTGTTTCTCTGTCATCATTTGATGCCTCCACTCAATGCCTGCCTGAGCTTTTGGCTCAGAACACCATTCAGTGTCTGCCAAACTTCACCCTCCTCTTGCTCTCTCCTCTTTTTGTTTTTCCAAGAACTAGATTAAGAAATCACTATGATTCTTTGAACATGCTTTTGGATTGGAATGGGTGTGTGTGAGAAAGATCTCCTTCTTTCTCTCTCTCTCTCTCTTGCTCTGTCTGTCTCTGTATGTATATATATATATATTTATATATATATATATATATATATATATATATATATATATATATATATATATATACACATATATATATATATATATATATATATATATATATATATATATATATATATATATATATATATGTGTGTGTGTGTGTGTGTGTGTGTGTGTGTGTGTGTGTGTGTGTGTGTGTGTGTGTGTGTGTGTGTGTATATATATATATATATATATATACAGAGACAGAGACAGAGACAGAGAGAGAGAGAGAAAGAAAGAGAGAGAGAGAGAACACCTACTTCAAAGGGGAACATTTTTTTGCAGAAACATCTTTTGACACATTCAGATAAAACACCACAAAAGCACAAATCTTGCCTTTGCTTTTCTTGGAGTGGGTTAAACTCAGCCTTTAACCTGTAATGGTGGAGAGGAGAGGATGCAACACAGCAGTTCAATTGAATTTTCAGCTGGCCTGGTCGACAGGGTCACAGGACTGCCCTGCTCAAGAAAATCTATTTAACTTGGCATTCAAGTCACTCTCTGCAGAAACTTCAACAACGGGGTGTGTTCTGACCTTTCCCGAATAATCTATGACACTTTTTTTTTGTTTGTTTGTGCTTGTTTAAACACCAGTAAGTAAAATGCTTTGTAGGTTGTGTGCTATGCACTTCTAAACAATATTCGTGTATAATGTGGTTACAATGTGGTTTTTTTTCTTTCTTCCTTTTTTTTTTAATTAATTTGTCTCTGCTGTTAATATTTTTTTTCTTTGGTGAAGTTGTATGGATGCACATTGGTGTGGTTGCATTTTTTCACTGCATTGACTATGCAGTGAATTGGTTCATAACTGCCACTCCCATTATCATACAATTTCTTAACCATTACACTCTCAACACTGCCAGATTTAAATGTCTAAAACCTTTGAAAGTAATAATAATTACAGAGCATATGCTTGCTATTGTGTAGAAATGTCACAAATGATCTGGTATGTAGTCATCAAATCAATTTTCAGTTGTGTTCTGGTATGTTCTGTAATATTCAATAGAGCACATCAGAACAAATTCCAGAAAGTATATTGACTGCTTACTTACAAACACAAAATGTTATGCCTGGTTTGTGTTTAAGCTGCCACTTGCTTTGAACAGAGTATTAACAAGAGCTGTGGAGTCACACCAACTCCTCCAGTTCTCATCACATCGAACAAAGAGAGAATCAACAGGGATTAGACAGAATCTTTCTCTCTCTCTTACTCTTTCTCTTTCTCTCTCTCTCTGTCTCTGTCTCTCTCTCTCTCTTTTCACACTCACACACACACACACACACACACACGCACGTGCACACGCGCGCGCACACACACACACACACACAGTTTTGTGCCTTTGAAGTTCAGCTGAAAATGACCTTGAACGTGATGTGTGTTAAAATCATCCAGGGGCAAGTTTATAACTGACATTTGACCTCTGACTTTTCCACTCTCTCTCTCTCTGTATCTGTTTTTCCCAGGTCAACACTGAGTTCACTACGAGACAGAAGAGAGAAGATTAATGAAAGTGCTTTGCTCATAGAGAATAGCCAAAGAGACCTCATTTTGGCACATTGTGAGATGTTTTTTCTCTCTTCACTCCTTTGAAGACTATTTTTTCCTCTCTGTCCTTAGAGAGGAGTGGTAGCCCAGGCCTGACCTTTCCTCATTTATTTATTCTGTCATCTGTAGCACAATTACTCTTCAATCAGCTATTTCTCTTGTGTTCACAAAGCACATCTCCCTTTGCTCCTCTCCCCCTTTCTCTCTTTCACACACATACACACACACACACACACCATTCCCCCCACCTCTTGGACCATTCATGGAAAATGCATAAAAATTACAGTGGAGGAGTGAAAAGAGAGAGAGAGAGAGAGAGAGAGAGGAGGGGGGGCTAGAGAGAGCAAAAACAGAGCTAAATGTTGAGCTGAGGATGAGCTAATTCGCTAATCTCCTAAGCTGGAGTGAGTTTTTGGAGGGCAAAAAAGTTGTCGTGTGAGAAGCTTACAGTAAACATCATCTAAAGAGGACTTCTCAGCTTACCATTTTAAAAGCTTCATCTATGGGTCATATGTTGGTTTAACCTCTACTCGCAAAATCACAGGTTAATGCAAAGGTTACGCTAGGCACCATGCAGAATCCAAACCTGATGATTCACATCCAAATGCAGCCACCTGCTCTATGTGGAGAAAATCAGGTTAGACACCTTGGCTCCAGCTGAAATATTGCCTTGGCTGTCTGCGGTTGCCATGGTACCCGAATGGCACCCTTGTGAAGTGTGTGCAGTGCCGTCTCAGTGTGGCCTGGGAGTAGGAATAGGTAATTGGCTACAATGGAAACAGGTGATACAGTATTCAGTTATGAGGTCCCCAGTTGTGGCTGTGAAAATATAGCCTGTTAAAAAAAAAAAAAAAGAGGGCACAGAAGCTGGAAGTTCAAAATTGAGAAAAAAAAAATCCTTGAATGAATATGGAAGGGGAAAAAGAGCAGCGAGTTATGGACAGGTCTACCCACCAAACAAATTGGTTTGTCATAAAGAAAGAAAGCTCCAAATCCCCTGAGGCAATTTGGGAGTGTGAGGATTATCCAGCCTAAGTTATGGGATTTGTGTGAGAGGAGGGAAGCGGTATCAGGGCCTGGGTTAACACACACACACACACACACACATACACACACGCACACATGTCACAATGTCAGCAGACTCAAAGTCTCGTTAAGAGGAAAAACTGGCCATGAGACCTTGGCCAAAGTGAGAGGAACGAGATTTGCTCTCGGAACAGCGCTCTGAAAATCTCTTAAAAGCCTGGAATAAAATTCTATAAACCAGTTTAGCTGGTGTGCTATTTTCAATATGGTAGGGGCTAGATGTAACTGTCGTTATAAGACCACGATGCCAAAGGGCAGTTCAGGAAGTAGCCGACGGTGATTTCTAACTTAAAGTAGCTCTTTTAGCTCACCAGCTTGCAAACTGTGTCCTCCGACATAGTCTGTTGCATTTTAATTACACTGAGATAAATGTATGGAAACTGGAGTGCAGGTAATGTGGTTGAACTACCATATAAACGCCTCTTGTGAAAGTGTAATGCATGTCTGATGCGTAGGACATGTGATAGAGGCTATATTAGCTGTGATCGCGTGGTGTGAACCAAGCCCATGAGTAAGGTTCGGCATCACTCAGTGACTGATGCACACATTGCACAACAGCTGCTGCTAATTAAATATTCATGCTTAAGTTCCTGTGAAAATCCTGTTTGTTGTGGAAGTCTGTGGGGAGGGAAAGGGGTGTTGGTTAGCGAACTGAAACAGAATTAGGGTTATAATGGGATTGGGGAAGTTGCTTTGAGTTGCTTCTTACCGAGCTCCGAGTGTAGCCACTGTACACATTTTCAGGTGTTTTCCGTGAAAACCATTCAAATGACATCCTTGTGTCTCACTAACATTCATATTGGTAGCATCTCAAGTCCTGATTTTCTATATTTCCATATGATGTGTGACTATATAATCTGTGTCCCAAGGACTATCTTAATTCATAGCAATATGTTTTGCAAATTTTCTGCCACTGTTTGGATGTTATTCTGTCTAAACATACTTCTGGTTACTGCAGATAACCCACCTGTGGAACCACAAACCTTTCATGTCACTTTAGAATAATTACTCAGTAACATGTTATTAATTGTGAGGTTGAAGTGAGTTGCAATATGATGAGGTTTGGTAAAGTAACAGAAAACCTACAGCATTTTCATTCTACTTTTTTATGACCCGACAGGAAACTGGTTGCAGGGTGCTCAAGTCGCAAAAAGTCAAAGTCAGAGTGCTTCTAAGGAGTACAAGAAAAATCACCTGGCTGCATCTAATGTTCTGCTTTTACAATCTGTAATTTACAGTTACAATCACAATTTATTTAACAGATGGTCTTGTCCAGAGTGACTTACAAGAAGAGAGTTTCAGATGAGCAGAACAGAATTAACAATGTGCCATTAGCAAACCACTGAACTTTCATATAAGTGTGCTGCTAATAAAAAAAAAAACTGCATGTGATACGTACTTACAAGTTTGATGAATAACTAAATTAAACAGAGAGATGATAGTCTCTGACTAATTCTGTGGGCTGTTTCGGTGTGTTTAGGCATGTTCTGTACAGTCCTGTGCTGAACATGTAGGGTTTAAGTTTACTCATATCGACTTACTCTCATTGACTGAAACAATACAAATTCATTGAATTTCACTGAGTAAACCCACGGCGTCCTGGTGGACGCTGAATTTCTGGCACAGTTTGATGTGTTTTATTTGAGTGGGTCTACGATGGAGAACAAGCCGAATGTCACAGCGGTCGGTTCTGTGGAAATCAAAAGTCTCTGGCTTTAGTGACATGAATGAAGGCGTTTAATGTGAGTGAATTCAGCAGGTAAGGCTCACTGCCCAGTAAAGGCTGGCTCCGCATAACTACCCTTAAAGGTACAATCAATGTGCACTTAAAAGGATTGCACAGCAGCTCCCTTCAGAGATAGAATGTAAGTTACATTTTTCATAATACAAAGCTGGAAGCTAAAATGTCTTGAAATGACTCCAAAGCGAAGTTCTCTCTCTCTCCCTCTCTCTCTCTCTCTCTCTCTCTCTCTCTCTCTCTCTTTCTCTCTATCACTCACTCCCTCTCTCTCTGTCTCTTTTTTTTGCTAATGTCAAGGGGGTTGTGAAATGTAGTTATAGGTCTCCTTCTCCTAAAGAAATCAGAGAAATTTTACAGCCAGTGCAGGTTGCCCGTTTGTAACAAAAGAGTAGTGCAATTACAATGTCTCTCCATAATGGCCTTAAATATCTAAAAAAGTATTACAAAGCACTGGACAAAAAGCCTGAGAGAGTAATCTGGAGCTCTTTGTTTGTCTAAACTAGCTGTAAGGCAAAATTAAGAATGGAAGGAAGGATTTTGATTATACCAGAGAAAGTAGCATTGATTATTCTATCCAATTATCTTTCCCCAACTCAGATATATTGATAAACAAATATTCTTTAAACACATTACATACTCCATCTGGTATACTTTATTTTCTGTCTTTGAAAAAAAACAAAAAAAAAAACACCAGGCTCGTTTGCTAGCAGTGCTATTTTCTAGTGTAATTTGTTAAAATCAATGATCTGAGACCAAGGAAGAGAAAGAGGCTCCTATTTCTCCTGTTCTGTCAGGCCAAAGCAATGCATTTCTCAATGATCTATTAAATCCAGAGAGAAAAAGACGGCGGGGGGATGGGGGGGGGGGGGCGCTTCTCTTTAAGAGAAAGTGCGACGTCTCCTGAAAGGGCACTTTTTAAACACATAATTAATGCCTTTTTAGTCAATGCGCCCCAACCCCGTGAGAAGAGGGGTTTTTTTTGGTCCAGACCTTTTCCAGGGTCCATTAAACGGGAAGCTTCAGCAGACAGATACCACCACAAAATCACCTTAATTAATCCTGCCCTCCACAGATACATCATGCTCTCTGCTTTTAAGAGATGCTTCTGCCACTAATACTCTGACACGGCCCCGCACAGACAAAAGCCTTGACGCGTGGGGCCGCTCGCTAATGTATGAGAAAAGAGAGTGAGTGTCGCGCGTTACGCATTTATCTGTGAGGTACTGCTCTCCAGTAATGGCTTTAAAAAAAAAAAAAAAGAAAAAGAAGGGACGTAGCAAAAAAAAAAAAAAAAAGAAGAAGAAGAAGAAGAATATGAAAGCTCAGCAGAACAAAGAGTTGATTAAATTAGTTTCTTGCTTTTATCTCCTTATGTGTAATAAGGGGGGGAAATCATGGTAATTAAGGGATGGTGTGTTTCACACCTTGCTCATTGGTATTTACGTGTCTTATTTGAGTCTACTGTATTCAGGTACTAATGTCTAATATCCCCTGCCAATCCTCACTCAGTCCAATCCACACTCCATCCTCTCTTCTCTTCCATCATCCTTTTCTCCACCTAACACTTGCTCGCTCACTCACTCACTCTCTCTCTCTCTCACTCACTCTCTCTCTCTCTCACTCACTCTCTCTCTCTCTCTCTCTCTCTCTCTCTCTCTCTCTCTCTCTCTTTCTTTCTCATTACAGCTCTTAGTCAGCCTGCTGAGAGGCATGTCTGTAGTAATGGTCTGGGACCTGCAGGAAATTGCAAATGCTCTATAATGAAATCTCACAGGCTACACATGTAAATCAGTGGTGTTTTGGCGGTGATTTGTGGTCCTGGGGGACTGATGGAGGCCTGTCATTTTGGAGTCGTTTGTCCTTTTCACTTCCACTTCTTATCTGTCTGAGTGGATAAGAAGGGACAGACCCAAAAACACTCAGATTTATAATGAAGAGTGTGACTGAAAAGAACCACTCTGTCACTTAGACACACCAGAAGTTTATTGAACAAGTCGCATTGAACATACATTGAAAATAACCTCACAATCTTTTGTATTTATGTCCTCAAAACAAACTGAATTTGAAGTGCTTCACAAAATAAAATTGAACAATCAGTCAGTCTACATCACAGCTTTTATTAAAATAACGTAATGAGATATGTGGAATTATAATTAAGGACACGTGAAAACTTCAGCAGGCCATGTGAACAAGGCACAAACACAACCTAACAAAAAGATATCCATTACACTCAGATCATTGATACTACATTTTTGTTGAACAAAAAAAAATTATCATTTTAATGATGTGTTGTTCTTTTTTTTTCTTTTTTTTTTAATGCGTGGGCAGGGTCTGAGGTGGGGGTAGGGTTGGGTTGTAAAATAATTCAGTCTATCTCTACCAGTCAGAGCATAAATCTGCCATAATCCCATTCAGAGCCTCTGGATTAGTGCAAGCCCATCGTTAATTAAACACTGCATGGAAGCTTCAGTAATAGGCCATGCAGGGATAATGGAGATGAGGGTTTATGAAGAAAACCTGCCATCTCCAGCTCCTCGTCCTCTCCTCTGTTCATCACCCATGACTGAGAGGAGAGCGGCTGTAATCACAGAGCTGTGAGCGGGGTGAGTTCCTGCCTTCACCTGGCGGGTAGCGGGAGTCCGCGGAGAGAAACAAAATGAACCGGCCTGTCCGACCGAGACGGGCTCCGGCGAACGTGGCCTTTCCTGTCCGCGGGATGAGGTGTTTACCTGTACCCCGTGAGTCCGGAACACGGCGGGGGCAAAGGCACAGAAAACGACTGCTTTAGAGAGACGCAGTGGGGAAGGGATTGCACCACTCTTGATTGGATGATTGCTGGCAGCGGGAAACCCAATCAGGGCCTTTCAGTGAGTGCGGTTTGTTTAAGTGGATTGGCAGGAACTGCAGAGGGTGTTCCAGTCAGTCCGCACAGTAGGACAGGGCACAGCTTGGTCCGACATTTTGGGGAAGAAAAAAAGGGGAGGGGGGAAGGGGGTCAACGGGGCAAGCTATCACCATCAGCCACCCAGAGAAGAGAGAAAGAGCCCTGTAGCCATGGAAACCGGAGAGCTAGAGAAGCAGGCATTCTTTTGGGGACTGTCACACACGCTGGCAACCTTTCCCAGTATTACTTTACTTTTCTTAAGCAAACAGCTGTCTGCTGTTCCTACGGGAGCAACATCAACGGCAGTGCCTTACTGTTTAATGAGCACTTTGACAGGCAACGTCTTCACCGGGTGGGATTCGGAAAAGAGACGCACGACTGGGAAAACACACTGCGACTTGCCCGGCACCACTCTCACACAATTAATCACAAATTCAATTGCCTAAACATCTGACAAGGGGATCAAAGAGAGAGAAATGATATGAAATAGAAATGGTGATCCGTTCAACAGAGCAAATCCTCCTCCTAATTGTATTTGATAAAATATTGCAGTGCCCATCTAGAGTGCCTACTAGTGCACACACACACACGTGCACACACACACACAAAAAAACATACACATGTAGGCAGACAGGAAGCCGGGCATGCACATTACTGATCCATTTTATGTAATTTTAAGACTCAATCATTCATTCATTAAATCACTTAAAACAGTCCAACTATAGCTAATTGGTATCTTCAGGAAAGGTATTTTAATACTCATCATGTACCCCTCCTTAAATAAATATTCATACAGACAAGGATGGTCTCTTTAGTCTATGAGTCATGCTACAAGACACTCTGCATATACTCATACTAATACAACAGGAGAGACCAATCATATTTCTATTGGCTAGTCATAATGACTAATGAATATTCATGAGATTATAGAATCCTGTGAACTGAGAGGAACTGAGTTCAGTAATGTCTAAGGTGAAGTCTACACACAGCATGAATCCGTTTAGCGCGTGGTGCCAATAAAAGAGTGTGTGTAACCCATCTGCTTGACAAAATTAGCAGATAAATATACACAAAGCCTCTTTTACTTAATGTTTATTCATTGTTTGTATCAAAACAGCATGTTTCGCCCACTTGCCTGAGGGTTCGTTGTGATGAAGGTGAGGTGGAATTCATTCACAATCCAAAGGCTCATTTCGGCATGCGATACCGAACGCGCTGAATACAAACAGGTATTTTAGAATTCTGCAGCTGAGTCTGAATACAGCTCTTGAGTCTCACTCCATCACCTCAGAGCAGGGGATGGCTCTGGAGGCCATTTTGTTTTGCCACTCATTCATTAAGTGTGGGGTGAGAGTCGGGGGGGGGGGGGGGGGGGGGGGTAGTTGTATATTGTTTGCTGTGGTTAGAATCTGAGGCAGGAGGGACTGGAGTAAAAGTGACACGACAAACTCGCAGGCCTCCCTGTGCCACAGT